>NC_028647.1:13164825-13166603 GCF_001406875.1 Solanum pennellii
TGATACAAATTGGTATCTGACATCCTCACTCTATCTCGCAGATGGTTAGAACTAGAGCAACAACTGTGTCAACACCAGCACCGGCAGGACAGGGTGCGTCTGAGCCAACCATTGGGACCGTAGCCCGAGGAGGAACAGTGGCAAGAGGCCGTGGTAGAGGTTGCAGGAGGACACCCTCTAGAGGTAGAGGACAAACACCTGGTCCAGCTGGTAATAGGGCAGTGACTCCCCCACCGACTGATTAGGTAGTGAGAGAGGGTGAAGAAGGGGAAAATGAGCAGGTTCAAGAGAGGAATTACTACCCCAGCCTACCCCAGAGATGATTAACAAGGTTCTTACCAATCTTAGCGGGTTATCTGATCAGGGCCAGACACCTCCAGTGTTTTCTTCACCAGCACCTCAGGTTCAGGGGGTACAACATGCAGCCGCTGTGGCTCCCCGCATGGATGCCTCATTGGAAATAGGCACGTTTCCTCGATTGACTACAGGGTCCATAATGACAAGTGATCAGCATGAACTTTTCACTAAATTCTTAAAGTTAAAACCTCCAGTATTCAAGGGTGCTGAATCTGAAGATGCCTATGATTTTCTGGTTGATTGTCATGAGCTGCTACATAAGATGGACATAGTAAAAAGATTCGGTGTGGAGTTTGTGACCTATCAGTTTCAGGGGGATGCCAAAAGGTGGTGGCGGTCGTATATTGAGTGTCAACCAGCACAGGCACCACCTATGACTTGGGCATCATTCTCTAGCTTATTTATGGAGAAGTATATACCCCGGACATTGAGTGATAGGAGGAGAGATGAATTCCTGAGCCTAGATCAGGGAAGGATGTCTGTTGCTGCTTATGAGGCTAAATTTAGTGCACTATCTAGGTATGCCACTCAGCTTTGTTTCAGTCCACAAGAGCGGATTCGCCGTTTTGTGAAGGGACTGAGGTCAGATTTGCGGATCCCAGCCTTACAGGTGGCTGCTGCAGCAAAATCCTTTCAGGAAGTGGTTGATTTTGTAATAGAAGTGGAGGGGGTGAAGACAGACGAATCCACCATGGCGTCGACATCCAAGAAGTTCCGTAAGGGAGGTGAGTTTAGCGATNTGGGAGAGTGAGGTTGATATGCAAGAAAGATATCCACAACTTTTTACAGATTCAGGTACTCTTACTCCCTTAATTTTGTTCCTGTGATCATTCGGGGACGAACGATGTGTAAATTGGTATCTATTGTAACAACCTGTTTAGTAAGTTTGAGCAGTAGAATTATTCTGATAAAAACTGACTGAGTCGACGGACCACGTGACGGACCGTCATGGTCACGACGGCCCGTCGAGGGTCTTCGTTCCAAAACACTTCAACTCTGAAATCTGGGTACTGAGATCGACTCTCTGAACTTCACGACGGAACTGCAGCACGGACCGTCGTAGATACGACGGACCGTCACAAACCCCTTTACTGAATTTAACTCTCTGAACTTTGTCACGGACCTGCAGCACGGACCGTCGTAGACACGACGGACCGTCACAGGTTGCGTAACCCCAACTGGGTCGGATTTCTGCTAAAGGTTTTAAAAGGGTGTTTTGGACTATTCATGACAAACTTTATGAAATTAGTGGTTTAAGTTTAATAATTTAATTACTTGGAGGGTTAAAGGAGATAACCTTCAAATAAATAATGGGTTACTTTTAGCATAATGAATTATATGATAATTAGGGTAAAAGAAGAAGAATCTGGGGAAGAAAAAGAAAAAGACAGAAAAGGGAGAACGAGCGAGAGAGAGAGAAC
>NC_028647.1:13170292-13176017 GCF_001406875.1 Solanum pennellii
CAACTCTAGCCAGTCTTCAGCACGTCAGATTTCAGGGTGAGCTATTGTTCCTAGCTCGTACTGGATTCTCTCATTCACGTCTTGATGTCCTTGAAGTTCGGACAAGGACCATCTGTCTACTTATTTTAGTTTCTTAAATACTCTTAGACTTAGTAATTTGAGGATAGATGTTCTTGATGTGATGACTTCCAGATATTGGGGGATGATAAGTATTTATACTTTAGAAGTTTATTTAATTGATTTCGTTAATGAGTTTTGGATGTTCCGCATTTTATTTACTATTCAAAATTTATATACTGGTAAACGTTGGGGTTTAGATTGTTGGTTCGCTCACCTAGTAAGATAAGTGTGGGTGCCACTCGCGGCTCGTTTTGGGTCGTGACATTATCATAATGACTTTATATTTTATTATAAAGACTTGGTTTGCTCCCTCAATAAATTAGTCAATTTATTTTAACTATTTTATGTTAAACTAGTAAACTTAGCCGCGCTATGTGCGGTTTATAAAAGTTTTTATTTTTATTTTATTTTTAAATCCAAATATATTACCTAATAAATTTTATCATTTAGCTTTGTAATTTCAACTCAATTCATAAATTAATTTTATCAAAAAATAAATGCATTAAATTAGCAGTACGGTCAAATACCTATACTTTTTTTTGGTTGAATAGTACCTATTCTTTTATGTTAATTATAATATATAATTAAGAATTTATGACTTTATTATCCATTTGAATGAGTACTCAAAATTAAATATGGTTAAGTTTGATGTTTTGTTAAAAATTTAAAGTGAGATTTTTAGTCTTTTAATTTTTTTTAAAATATCAAAAGAATTAAAATAGTAATTAATTCAAATACAGACTTAGAAATATGAAAAATTATTTGTAATAGATAAGCACAATGTTTAAATGAATTCTCTTAATTAATTTTTATTATATTTTTCATGATTTATATTTTATTTAAAAATAACTTCATAATTATTTTTATTATCTCCCGCCGCTAAGCGTATCTACAAGTACATTTTAATGTTTTCAAGAATTGTTTTTGTCTTACTTTTAGTAATGATCTTGCTTTTATAATTTCATGCAAAAAAACAAATCAATTTTTTCTATATTTTATTTTGTATCATTCTTATTAAAAATAAAAATAATTACACAAAGAAGTCTTTGTCGATACATTTTGCATTACAAGATTAAAGTAGAGGACAATTAAGCTAAACATAAATATATTTGGTTAGAAATATTTTTTTGATTTAAAAATTAAATAATTTGAGGTAATGAAGGTATAAAGTCGAAAGTATAGGTATTACTAATAAGTATTAATTAAGTATAGACGTTATGAAAGATGAAGAGGTGTGAGTTTATGATAAAAATTAAATTAAAAATAAATATATAAAAATAAGAGGAAAAAGATAAAAAAAAAAGTTACATATTTGTTTAATAAACAAATGTATGTTTAAGTAAAATCCTCCACCATTTTTATGATTTATTTAATTATATGACATATTTTTTTTACCTCATTTTAGAAATTTCAAATTATTAAAAGTCTCCAAATATGCTTCTAATGATAAACATTATTTTTAGTAATTACTATTATTTTGAACAATATATACTTTTTCTCGTATTTTATATTATAGGAGAGATATCTATTAAGAGAAAAATTAATTAAAAACAAATTTAAAAAGGGACATAGAATTAAAAAGTTAATCAAAAGGAATAGAATTTTTTTTTAAATTATCAAAAAAAAAGTAATCATACGGATGTTTTAAAATAAAATTAAAAAATATTTAATTTTTTGTTGATTAAATTCTCAAAATTGTGAAACATTTGGCCTATAAATAATTTCTATATATAAATAATATAATAAATAATGCAACGTTAAAATTATGTATTTTTACCATATCATTGTTATGTGATTGTGAGATACGAAATTATAAGAGGAATCGATTTATTTGATTCTTAGCTATATACTATTTGTATTTAATATTTGGTATCTTATTTACTTTATATTAAGATGTGATATATTACTTTTTTTTATTACTTATATTTATTATATATTTATATAACATTTTTATAGTTAGTGAGAAGGAAGATAATGTTAGACGAAATTAGAAATAAGATATATTGGCGTTTTTTCAATTAACTAATTAATCTGACAAGGAAACAATCAACTCTTATTGCATCGAAGGTTTAACCGGAGAACTATAAACAATCCTTACAATAATACAAACATAAATACATAAAATTATAGTTAACTAATCAAGCAAAAATATTAAAAATATTTAGTTATATAAGATTTGAAGGGGAAAGAAGGATCACATTCTCAACATAACATAATTACAATCCTTACAATAATAACAACAAAAAGACATAAAATTATAATTAACTAATCAAACAAAAATATTTAAAATATTTAGTGATATATGATTTGAAGAGGAAATAAGTATCACGTTCTCAACATAACATAATTTAATTCTTCAAATTTACAAAGTGAATAACGACAATAAGTGTTGGTAGAAACTATAAGAATAAGAAAAAAAATCTCAAAAAACTACAAAGAGAAGCAAAAAAGAAAATGAACAAATTATTTTTTCTATAAAAGAATCATGATTTGTATCATCAACAATCCAACCTAATAATATCAAATATATAATTACAATAGAACAAAAGTGATAATGATAATTAGACATGTCAAATCATTTTATCTCACAAAATCAAACTATGTAAAATATATAACATTTTTCATTATACATCCCTCTCCTGCAAAAATTAGATCAAAGAAGACAAAAAAAAAAAAATTAACAAATCAAAGAAATAAAAAATGAAGAATAAGGAAAATAAAAATAAAATTACCATCATGCAATGTCTCAAAGTGGGTTTTTATAGGTGTAATATTTAGGAGTTATATAATTTTTATATTAAATATTTTGAAGGTTATGAATATGAAAGGTTAGGAGTTATATTATTAAATTAAAGGTTAAGTGTTATATATATTATTAAAAGGTTAGGAGGTGTAATGCTCATTAAGTAACTTATTAATAGCAATATATATATACACATAATATTATTGTGTAAAAAAAAAATCTAAAAAGCCCTTTTTTTAAAAAAAAAATAATATATTTTCTCATCATTGAGGCATGCCACATAGGCGGATTGAAGATCCTCATATATATATATATATATATATATATATATATATTGATTGGGATAGAATATATTTTGTAATTATAGTTTAGTGACATGATAAACATCAAAATTCTAATGTGATTCCAATTTGAATTTGAGAAACAAACGATATTAAGGATAATTGAGTTGTTGAAAAAATGTATCAAATACTAAATGTTGAAAAAATGTATCAAATAGTAAGTGTTGGAGGTGTAATGCTCATTAAGTAACTTATTAATAGCATTATATATATACACATAATATTATTGTGTAAAAAAAATAATCTAAAAAGCCCTTTTTTTTAAAAAAAAATATATATTTTCTCATCATTGAGGCATGCCACATAGGCGGATTGAAGATCCTCATTTATATATATATATTGATTGGTGATAATGTCAAATCATTTATTTCTGTTGAAATATTATAAAAACCTACTAAAATTGTGAGCTATCTCGTACGACTCTTCCAAAGAATCTGAAGACCCCTCTCTCTAATTTAATAAAAAATATATTTACAAGAAAAAAAGACAGACATGGGTGACATTACGATTGGGGTGTCAGTTAGAAACGTTCGACCAATGTTTATTCAATCAAGCACCATTCTTTTTTTATCAACTTAATAGAGGGAAATTGGTTTTCCCATTAACCCATAACAGAGGAGCCGCCACACCAGGTAGGCGACCACGGGCATAACACACTCTTCACACAACAAATATATCTAAAAAGATAAGTAATAATATTGAATTTCATAAAAACACTTATAATGCACAAGTTAAACTTAAAACACAATACTTAAATGTATATCAATTATAGATGTTCAAAAACTATATATATAAACTAAATCATCATGAAAGCCAATAATTAAAATGGGAAGAAAGTTGTTAACTCTAACATAATTCTAAACATAAAAACTATATATGTAAAGAAGGGTGTTGCGCTTTCGAATTTTATTTATTTTGATAGAAAGAAGAACCATAATTGGTCTTGGTTCGTATCATTTTTACATTGTCCGCTGGTAAATTAGTTTTAGCACTACAATGTCTCCATTGTGCGGCTCTATGAAAGCAAAAATGAATTTTTCCTCTCTAGCCTTATCACCTCTTCTCTACCGTCATTCTTGTACTGAGCCATCAAAATATGGATGGTGCAAAGAAAGAAAGTTTAATCTATTTCTGCAGAGAGAAAAAAACAGAGATATTAAAATAAATGATTTGTGAGGGAATGACTATTCATATATTGAATATTCATCCAGTCAAGAAAAGGTCTATGGAAAGATGTTGTATATTTTGCAACCTTCTTAAACAAAATGAACGAAGTCCCAATGGCTTTTATCCATAAGACAAAAATGAAAAGGGCTGACACCACTCTAATAATTGGGAAAATATTTAATACCATAAAGCTTAATATTATAAAGTAACGATCTTTTTCTTAAAAGCCTCGATAATAGCAAAAGCGGCCAATCTGGGATGTCCTGCTCATTAATCNAGATATTAAGGATAATTGAGTTGTTGAAAAAATTGTATCAAATACTAAATGTTGAAAAAATGTATCAAATAGTAAGTGTTGGAAAAATGTTTCAAATACTAGTTGACTCTATCAATTATCATTGACTCATATTTCAAAAGCAATAACGTATTTTTAGTAAGTGTTGTATTGTAAAAGGTTAATGCAACAAATTTAACACTCTTTTTAATATAAGAATATCAATTGATATAAGTGGGGTGTAAATGATTGGATCGGCTCAGATTTTTAAAATATCAAATTAAAATATTTATGTTAAAATTTTAAATTTATAAACCAAATTAATAGAATTGGGATATTTCAACCTCGAATTTTTTCGGGTTGGTTCCATTTTTTTTTCCAAATATTACACCAAATTATTTTCGTCAAAATTTTAATTAAAAATCAAACAAAAATAATAAACCTCGATTTTTTAAATTTCTTTCATGTTATTTTAACCTTGGCAAACATTTCCTAATTTATTTTAAATCATTGTGACTTATTTTAAGTTATTTTTTATATGTGTCAAATACTTTTAGAAATAAAAAACTGACTTAAAAATAGGTCACGCAAAAAAAAAAGAATTAAAAATAGGTTTGGGTTTGAGAAATTTTAGAGTCAATTCAAACACCTTGTCGTAATACATAGGTGTAAAAATATGTCTATAAAAGGCAAACATTAAGGGTGTGTTTGGTATGAAGAAGAATGTTTTCCTAGAAAATGTTTTCCTGGAAAACAAGTAGATTTTGGACTTATTTTCTCATGTTTGGTTGGTGAGTAGAAATATTTTTCGGAAATAATTTTTTGTGTTTTGTTTATGAATGAAAAATATTTTTAAAACACATCTTTTATTTTTACTAGAGTAGAAAATAATTTATGAAATAGAAACAATTTTTTTAAAACAAATTTTATTTGGGGTGGTGGTGTCACGACCCAAAACGAGCCGCGAGTGGCACCCACACTTATCCTACTATGTGAGCGAACCAACAAATCTAAACCCCAACATAATGCGGAAGACTCAAAATCTTATTAATAAAACCAATAAATAAACATTCTAAAATT
>NC_028647.1:13176164-13177274 GCF_001406875.1 Solanum pennellii
AATGAGAGAATCCAGTCCGAGCTAGGAACAATAGCTCACCCTGAAATCGGACGTACTGTAGACTGGCTAGAGTTGCAGACGAGACGAAGTCACTGGTGCACTTGCTGCACTCCACAAACAACAAAGAAGGGAAATAAAAGTAGGGGTCAGTACAAGTACTGAGTAGATATCATCGGCCAACTCAAAATAGAAAGCAATATATATCAAGTAATAATACAAAATCAACTACAACACTCAACAGGTGACAACAACAAGTACAAAACCCTTTGACAATAACACTACGCACATTTATGAGGGCTCAAGCCTCCACACCGTAATCGTTTGGGAATTAGGTTCTTTAAATTGAGTATATCATCATAATTCAAGATTCATTCTCTTTATTCCTCTTGTCTCGGAACGTGACACTCCGCTCCCCTAATACTACGTGTCTGTCCGTGACACCCGATACCCTAATTCTAAGTGTTGGTCCGTGACACCCGATCCCCTAATTCTACGTGTCGGTTCGTGACACCCGATCCATTAACCTCATTCTTTTAGTTCATCAAGCCTTCCTTTATACCAAGGCATCATCATTAATTATAGTGAACTTAAGGTTTTTAAGATTTCACAGTATCATCATTATAATCCATCACAATTTACATAAATACAATCATGCAACAACACAATTAAGCGCATAGAAGACTTTACAATACCACCCAATACATATCAGTCACTATTAAGAGTTTACTATCACATAGCATAAACCATAACCTACCTCCACCGAAGAATTTGTGATCACGCAAGCTAATTCCCCAATGCCCTGCTGTCCTCTTCGTTCCTCTCTCTCTCGATCGTTCATTCTCCCTCTGTTCTTTCTATGTTTCTTATTCAAACCCTTTTTCTTTTACCCTAATTGTCATATAATTAAGTATAGAAGATGATAAAAATAACCCACTATTTATTTCAAGGTTATCTCCTTTAACCCCCTAGTAATTGAATTATTAACATTAACCCACTAACTTTATAATTATAAGCATGAATAGTCCAAAACGCCCCTTTAAAAAAACTTTAGCAGAATTACGACGCGAGTGGACTTACGGATCCTGTGACGGCCCGTCATGACTGTGACGG
>NC_028647.1:13177700-13181895 GCF_001406875.1 Solanum pennellii
AGTGCTGGGTGGGTCGAGGTCAGGGATCGGGTAAAAAAAATTTAAAATTGAATTTTTTTTAAATTGTTGTTTTTCCCCAAAAAATGAAATTTAAAATTGAAGGAGAGTTTTGGAAATTATTTTCCTTATTTTTTGAAGAGAAGTCATTTTCCTTAATTTTAAGGAAAATAAGATGATTTGGAAAACCTTTTTTCAAAACTTTTGTCCCAACCAAACATGACAAAATTGGAAAATATTTTCCAGAAAATGTTTTCCTTTATACCAAACGCACTCTAATTGCGATAGAAATTCCATAAAAAGAAGCTTATTCTTGAAATTACACAAGTTAAAAGATACGCATGCAATACTTTGTTATAAATGTTGTACAAGAGAAAGACAATTCTTCCTAATCAAAATATTTCTTCTCCATTTATTGAGTTTATCAATTTATAGAGAAATAATGTCAACGTCAGAAGTAGAATGGATGAAAGTGATAAAAGAAGGAGAAACCTCTCGCGTAGTTTTGTCTTATGAGTTCATTAATAAGTAAAAAAAATTGATTAGGGATGAAGTATTGTAAAACAATTTGATCATTTCATCGCAATCTAAGGAGAAGCTACCGTGTTCATCCCAACAAACAAAACATCCTATTAACACCTTCTCTTGTCATATTTTTTGTTATCCTATATTATAATATATACAGTTTTCTTTTTGTCTCACTCATAGTTGTTGATTTGTTCTTTTTAGAAAGCTTCTCCTAGTAGTCATTACATTATTTATCTTTAATAACTCAATGTAAACAAAATTACAATGTATTTTTCTTTTAAATTCCTTTTCTTTCGGTTTTAATTCCAAAAGAATTTTGTGGTGTTTCTCCTCTTTTTTATTTAATTTAAAATATCCACAAATTTAATTACAATTAAAAAACTCACAGAAATAACTACAATTTATTTAAATGTGTCTACGTCCATTTAAAATTTCTAATTAAATTAAACAATAAATACAAATTATTGTTATGCGATATATGTTCTTCCGTATTTGTCATCTCTTCTCAAATTTGTTATTTTTATGTTATTATAATGCCATTATATTTTATTACAAACACTTGATTTGATCGCTCAGCTTCCTATATATAGTAGATTATATGTTGTTATTGAAATAAATTAGTTAATTTATTTTGATTATTTTATGTTAAATTGGAATAAAATATATTTCGTAATTATAATTTCCTGACTTGATAAACATCAAAATCCTACTGTAGTTCCAATTCAAATTTGAGAAACAAAAGAGACTGGGGAAAATTGAGTTGTTAAAATATCTCAAATAGTAAGTGTTGAAAAGATATTTCAAATACCAGTGACATATAAATCATCATTGACTCATTTTTACAAAGAAATTAGCTATTTTTATGGTAGTTGTGTCATATAGTAAATGTTGCATTTTAATAGATTAATGCATCAATTAAACATTCTTTCTAAGATCAGAATATCTCACTCTTTTTGAGATAAGAATATCTAGTGATGCATGATCATCAGCTTGATTCATTTTAAGTATCAAATTAAATTATTTGTGTAAAAATTTAAATGTATAAATTGATTCGATTTTTTCAAATATATCGAACCAGATCATTTGTATTGAAATTTTAAATTAATAAACTAAACCATACTAATAAACCTTGATTTTTTTGGGGGATTTTCAACTTTGCAATTTTTCGTGTTGGTTCGATTTTTTCAAATATCAAACCAAATCATTTGTGTTGAACTTTTAAATTAATAAACTAAACCATACTAATAAACCTTGATTTTTTTTTATTTTTCCGGTAAAATATTCATACAAGTATTAACTTGTTCTCCAAATATTTTTTTGATCCAACCATAATAGAACTATCTAAGGTTCTTCTCAACAAAATAACACAAAATACGAGATGTGTGATGACACCAAAGTATTCAACAAAAAAAATTATAAAATCACATAAAATAAGGTTTTCAAATTAACAAATAATTATGAAAATGATTATAATTTAAAAGTATTAATCACACTAAAGTAAGTTTAAAAAGTATTAATTACATGATTAAAATTAAATAAAAATTAAAATTAGGTTATGTAGCTTAAATGTCTAAATCAATATAAAACTAAAGTATAAATATTCAACATTAGTGTTGATTTAAATTATTTATTTATTTTTGCTAGGATTTTTGTTTAGTCAATTTTGAATTGTGCTTCATTAGAATTGCATATAGAAATGGATTATAACCTTTACTTCACTATTCAAAATTCTTAATCTCAAAAAATTTAAATATATATTTGATGATGAAAACTACGAAAAATTATAAGTGATATTTAGAAATTATATAGAAGTCAATACTTTTATGGTAACATCTCGTAACTTGAAATATCTATGATTAAACCAAGAAACTAAAAGTAGTTATTTATGGAAAGAATAGGAAAAATCTGGAAAATCCAAGTGTAAAGGTATGTTTTTGGTCATTTTTTAACGATCATAACTTCTAGCTCAGGAGGAGTTAGGGGAAGTTCTTTATATGGATGGAAAGCCCTTGAAAGATCTTTACAACGGTTCCGAGTTTGCTATTTTTCGATGTCATATTACAGAGATATGATTTTCGATAGTTGGGCTATTGGAGTGAGGAAAGTTCTATTCGCATTTTAGTAAGGGTAAAGTAGTCTTTTTACCGTACTATTTTCTAATTTGTTTAAGAGTTTAATTGCGGTAAAATGAAGTTTTAGTTCAGATTAGAAAAATAGTCTTTACGATTAGGGTTTGGGAGCGAAGAGAAGAGAAGAAGGAGAAGGGAGAAAGAACAAGATTTCACCTAGAAAGTACTAAGTAAGTTTTAATGCCAAGTTGAGGAGGGATTTGATGTATTTTATCATTTAAATAGACAATGTTCTTATATATAAATGAATTAATAATATCTAGAGTAAACATGGTGAGACACATAACTTTAGTATCTTTCAACATATGTTACGTCTTAATTATGTTGAAAAAAATATACTCTCTCCGTCCACAATTGTTTGTCAAGGTAAGGTAATGCATTCCCCTCATTAAATTTAATACAAAATGTAAAATAATATAACTCTACTATACAAAGAATATCAAAAGTCTATATAACTTTTCAATTGACCAAAATGGAGGAATTATTAGGGCAAAATTGGAAAAAATTGATTCATTATTTATTGATTTTTTAAATTGATAATTAATATTGGATATCTATTTTTAGTGTGTCTGTCAAACAATTGTGAACGTAGGGAGTATCAAATACTAAGTCAAAGTTATCTTTTAAGTCAAATTAAAAAAATCAAACTGAAATGACTTTAAGTCAAAGAATAAAAAGTAGGGGAAGGCCTACTTTTGGGTTTTGAAATATTTTAAGTCGTTTTAAACTTATTTTTACTCATTTTTACCTTGTCAAATATTTTCCAACTTCTTTTAAGTATTTTTTTGACTTATTTTAGACTATTTTTTATATTTGTCAAACACATCTTGAAATCAAAAAATATATTAAGAGTAAGTTTGACCGACTTTTAAGCCAATCCAAACACCCTCTCATTTTTCATAAGCAATTACTTATTTTTATGGTAGTTGTGTCATATAGTAAATGTTATGATGCATAGGTCAATACATATGTCTATAAAAGGAAAACATTAATAATTGAAAGAAAATGAAAATTATAAAAGGAAAACATTAATTAAGAAAAAAAAATAAAAAAATAAAATGCAAACACAAAAATAGCTAAAAAATTTATATCAACTTACCAAAGCTGAAGATACCCATACGCTGGTTATTATAAATATAGTACAAGAGAAACACAAACCTCCCAACCAAAAATTTTCTTCTTCAATTTACTGAATTGAATCGATTGATAGAGAAATAATGTCAACACCAGAAGAAAAATGGATGAAAGTGATAAAAGAAGGACAAGCTTCTCGGGTAGTTTTGTCTCATGAGTTCATTGATATGTTAAAGAACTTGAACTGGGATGAAGTTTGGCAGGACATGTCACGACCCAAACCGGGGCCGCGACTGGCACCCACAATTTCCCTCCTATGTGAGCGAACCAACCAATCTAACCCTTATCATTTTAACATATATCAACAGAAAATAATGCGGAAGACTTAAACTCATTAAATAAAACAAATCAACATCTATTAATTCCCCAAAATCTGGAAGTCATCATCACAAGAACATCTATCTCAA
>NC_028647.1:13190354-13192577 GCF_001406875.1 Solanum pennellii
TTTTAACCCCCAAGTAATTAGACTTATTAATATTAACCCTCTAACTTTATAATTAAGGAAAGAATAGTCCAATGCGTCCCTTAAAACGTGTGAAGAAATCCGATTCTGCCTGGGACTTGCGCAACCTGTGATGGTCCGTCACGCAGGGCGTCGCAACCTCCTAAAATCCAAGTGGACTGTGACGGCCCGTCACACCTGTGACGGTCCGTCCTGCACCTCCGTCCTGACGGTCAGAGACTCGTTTCCCGTACCAATTTCTCAAGAGTTGAAGTGTTTTGCAACGGGAGCTTACGACGGCTCGTCGTGGATGTGACGGCACGTCCTGCAGGTCCGTCACAGATTACAGAGAGTCGATTTTCAGTACCCAATTTCAGAATTTCTAAGTATGCTGAAACGAGACCCTGCGACGGTCCGTCGTGCCTGTGACGTTCCGTCGTGGGGTCCGTTTCCTCAGCCAATTTTCCAGAAATAAAATCTGCTGCTCAAAACGACTAAACAGGTCGTTACAGGACACTACCATCAATTCACCCAAATCTGATGAGAAGTTATCATCTGCACCCCAACAAAATAAACCATCCAATTAACACATTCTCTTGTTATTTTTATATTATCGTGATGCCTTTATATTTTATTATAAAAACTTGTTTGCTCCCTCAATAAATTAGTCAATTTATTTTAACTATTTTCTGTTAAATTGGGATAGAATATATTTTGTAATTATAGTTTGGTGACTTGATAAACATCAAAATTCTACTATAGTTCTAATTTGAATTTGAGAAACAAACCATATTGGGGAAAATTGAGTTGTTGAAAAAATGTATCAATTACTAAGTATTGAAAAAAGGTTTCAAATACTAGTTACTGTATCAATCATCATTGACTTACATTTTATAAGCAATTACCTATTTTTAGCAAGTGTTGTATTGTAAAATATTAATGCAACAAATTGAACGCTCTTTTTAATATAAGAATATCAATTGTTATAAGTGGGGTGTAAATGATTGGATTGACTCCGATTTTTAAAATATCAAATTAAACTATATATGTAAAAATTTCAAATTTATAAACCAAATTAATAGTATTGGGGTTTTTAACCTCGAATTTTTCGGGTTGGTTCCTTTTTTTTCAAATATAAAATCAAATTATTTTTGTCAATTTTTTAAATCAATAAATCAAACAAAAATAATAAACCTCGATTTTTTAAAATTTATTTCATGTTATTTTACCTTGGCAAACAATTTCTAATTTATTTTAAATCATTTTTGACTAATTTTAAGTTATTTTGTATATTTGTCAAATACTTTCTGAAATAAAAAACTTACGTAAAAATAGGTCACGCAAAAAAACAGACTTAAAGATAGGTTTGGATTTGACAAATTTTAAAGTCAATTCAAACATCCTATCGTAATACATAGGTGTAAAAATAAGTCTATAGAAGGCAAACATTAATTATGGTAGAAACTCTTTAAAAAAAAAAAGAAGCTAGTTCTTGAAATTACTTAAGTTAAAAGATATCCATCCAATACTTGTTATAATTATAGTACAAGAGAAAGACAATTCTTCCTAATCAAAATATTTCTTCTCCATTTATTGAGTTGATCAATTTATAGAGAAAAAATGTCAACGTCAGAAGTAGAATGGATGAAAGTGATAAAAGAAGGAGAAACCTCTCGCGTAGTTTTGTCTTATGAGTTCATTAATAAGTTAAAAAAATTTGAAGAGGGATGAAGTATTGCAAAACAATTTGATCATTTCATCGCAATCTAATGAGAAGCTACTGTATTCATCCCAACAAACAAAAACATCCTATTAACACCTTCTCTTGTGTCACGACCCAAAACCGAGCCGCGACTGGCACACACACTTACCCTCCTATGTGAGCGAACCAACCAATCTAAACCTTAACACTTCAATTTAATATCAACAGAAAGTAATGCGGAAGACTTAAACTCATTAATAAAAAGACAATTCAATAACTTCTAAAATTCAATATCTATTATTTCCCAAAATCTGGAAGTCATCACCACAAGAACATCTGTGATCAAATTACAAAACTAAGATTATTCTAAGAAGCTAAAATAAACAAAAGCTAGTCCATGCCGGAACTTCAAGGCATCAAGACATGAGGAAGAAGATCCAGTCCAAGCTAGAAGCATTAGCTCACCCTGAAATCCGGTGTAATGAAGACTGGCTAGAGTTGCGGTTGAGTTGAAGACGACGGTA
>NC_028647.1:13195672-13196081 GCF_001406875.1 Solanum pennellii
CAGTATTTGGCACATCTACTGCCCGTATTTTCAATTGATGATTGCCAGACCTCAAGTCAACCTTAGAGAAGACACAAGCACTTTTTAACTGATCGAACAAATCATCAATGCGAGGAAGAGGATACCTGTTCTTAATAATTACCTTGTTCAACTGCCAGTAGTCTATGCACATCCGCAAACTCCCATCGTTCTTCTTCACAAACAAAACAGGAGCTCCCCAAGGGGATGCACTCGGTCTAATAAAGCCTTTCCCTAACAATTCTTGAAGTTGGGCTTTTAACTCCCTTAACTCTACTGGAGCCATTCTATAAGGGGGTATGGAGATGGGACAAGTACCCGGTTCCAAATCAATGCAAAAGTCAATATCTCTATCCGGGGGCATACCAGGGAGGTCTGCAGGGAACACATC
>NC_028647.1:13197665-13225330 GCF_001406875.1 Solanum pennellii
CTCTTGTGAACTGAAGCAAAGCTGGGTGGCATACCTAGATAATGCACGAAACTTAGCCTCATACGCAGTGACCGTCATTCTGCCTTGCTCTAGGCTCAAGAACTCATCTCTCCTCTTATCCCTCAAGGTCCGGGGGATGTACTTCTCCATAAATAAGCTAGAGAATGACGCCCAAGTCATAGGTGGTGCCTCTGTTGGTTGACACTCAGATGTGACCGCCACCAACTCATGGTTACTCATTTTTACGAAGCAATTACATATTTTTATGATAGTTGTGTCATATAGTAAGTGTTGTATTGTAAAAGATAAATGCATCAATTGAACACTCTTTCTGAGATAAGAATATCTAGTGATACATGATCATCAACTTGGTTCATTTTAAATATCAAATTAAATTATTTGTGTAAAATTTTAAATGTATAAATCAAATTAATAAAAGTTGGGGTTTTCAACTTTGCAATTTTTCGTGTTGGTTCAATTTTTTCAAATATCAAACCAATTCATTTGTGTTTAACTTTTAAATAAATAAACTAAACAATACTAATAAATCTAGAATTTTTTTATTTTTCCGGTGAAATATTCATACATGTATATAATTAACTTGTCCTCCAAATATTTTTTTAATCCAACCATAATAGAACTATCAAAGGTGATTCTCAAAAAAATAACACAAAAATATGAGATGTGTGATGACACTAAAATATTCAACACAAATTATAATAAAACCACATAAAATAGAATTTTCAAATTACATTATGATAATGATTATAATTTAAAAGTACTCAATCACACTAAAGTATGTCTAAAAAGCATTACTTACATGATTAACATTGAGTAAAAACTAAAATTAAGTTATGTAGTTTAAATGTCTAAATCAATGTAAAACTAAAGTATAAATATTCAACATTAGTGTTGAGTTAAATTTTTTATTTGTTGGGATTAGTGTTTAGTTAATTTTGAATTGTACTTGATTAGAGTTGCATATAGGAATGGATTATAACCTTTACTTCACTATTCAAAATTCTAAATCTCAAAAAATTAAAAAATATATTTGATGAAAAAAATCGTGAACAATTATATTTGATATTTAGAAATTATATAGAAGTATGTACTTTAATTGTAACATCTCGTAACTCCAAATATCTAAGATGAAACCAAGAAACTAAGAATAATTATTTTCGGAAAAATTGAAAAAATCTGGAAAATTTTCCAAGTGTAAAAGTAAGTTTTGGTCATTTTCAAACGGTCATAACTTCTAGCTCAGGAGGAGTTATGGACAGTTCTTTATGTGGATGGAAATCCCTTGGAAAGATCTTTTCAACGGCGCCGAGTTTGCTATTTTTGATGTTGTATTAGGGAGATATGTTTTTCAAACGTTGGGCTTATGGAATGAAGAAAGTTCTATTCGGATTTTAGTAAGGGTAAAGTAGTCTTTTCACCGTTCAATTTTCTAATTTGTTTTAAGAGTTTAATTGGGGTAAAACCAAGTTTTAGTTCAGATTTGAAAAATACTTTTTACGCTTATGGTTTGGGAGAAAAGAGAAGAGAAGAAGGAGAAAGGAGAAATAAAAAGATTTCACAAAGAACGCCAAGAGATTATAGTGGAATATTTTGGTGGTGATCCCTAATCATGTATGTGAGATCTTTCTGTGATGGGTTCTTCCACCCACCCAACAATAAGTTTAATTAGGGCAATTAGAGTAGATTGAATGATGAACATTGAAGTTCTTAATGAAAAACAATTGAATTCTTGTTGGTTGAGTTGTGGTATGCCTTTGGTTGTTTGATTCCTTTTTTAAAGCTGTTTTACGAGTCCAAACTATTGGGTATTGAGGATTTTAGTCAGCCAAAGTGTTTGTAGTGAGATCCATTGGAGTTTAAAAGGTTTAGAATTGACAATCGGAGAAGAAAAGTCAAAAATCCCGTCTAACAAGCCCTGGGCTGCCGCGCCTGCCAGAGCCCCTCAAGGCAGCCTCTCTCTGACAGGGCCTGGCCCGCCGTGCTAGCCATAGTCTCTCAGGATAGTCTCTTAATCCTTTTAATATTAGTAGTTATTGTTTAGAATACCAACTCACATACTCGTACATTAAATATACTGATGCTAGTTGGCCTGCATCGTCTTATGATGTAGACGTATGTAACTAAGATCAACATCCACTGCCATGTTGATCTATCTTGAGCATTCAAATTCATTGGTGAGCCTCTTGTCATCCCAGAGCTCTCTTTAATTATTTTTCGTGTTTTCATTATAGAATTATGTGGGGTTTGTCCCAACGTTCATCTTATTAGTAGTAGAGGCTTCATAGACAAAATGATAGTCAGAAAGTCAGTTTTGGGTATCTCTTTATTTGCATATTGAAAAAAATTCAACAGAAAGCAGAAACAAATCCACTATCCATTTTACGTCAAGCAGACGTGAAGTAACTCCCGATATAACAGTAAAAGCAAGACATGTAGGTGGATCGACTCATAAAGTTCCCATTGAAATAGGATCCGCACAAGGAAAAACTCTTGCCATTCGTTAGTTGTTAGCGGCATCTCGAAAACGTCCGGGTTGAAATATGGATTTCAAATTAAGTTTCGAATTAGTGGATTCTGCCAAAGGGAGTGGCGATGCCATACACAAAAAGGAAGAGACTCATTGAAGCGCAGAGACTAATTGAGATTTTTCACATTTTCGTTAATCCATGAACAAGATCTATACATCTTGATCGGAAAAGAATCAAGAGAAAAAGAAATAATTGGAATTGATCGATAGATTTCTCGGAACAAATGAAAAGGAAACAAAAGATGAAACATAAATTGTGGATCAACTAAGACCTCTCGGGGACTTTCTTAAAGAGGAACCTTATGTAAATACCATGGAATGAGGTTTGATCCTATTCATGGAGATTCCGTCACTATTCCAAAAATGGAATGTTTGACACAATTAGTATTTTTTAAAGAAATTGGAAGCAGTTACGAATTCATGATCTGCAATGTACTTCATTCTCGATTTTATGAGAATTTTTATGGAAGCCTTTCATTTGCTTCTCTTAGATGGAAGTTTGATTTTTCCAGAATATATCCCAATTTTTGGTGTAATTCTTCTTCAGATGATCGATTCAACCATACATATATTGTTTTGAGACTTGAGTGCCATGTTTGGCTAAGACTATTATTTATAGTCTTTTCATGAGAATGTTTCCACCTTTATACTTGAGTTAAGTTAAGTCTTCCGCTGAGTTAACTAAGCCTTATTAAGGGTTCGCTTAAGGACAGCAATGGTCGTTGGGTACCGACCACGTCTAGGATGTAGACTTGGTGTGACATTTTTGTAGAGGGAGCTGCTCGAATGGTAAGAACCCCTCACTTCCAACCTGATGGTTGCGAGATCAAGTCACCAAGAGAGAAAAAGGGGTGGGAGCTCCCGGGGGGGGGGGGGGNNNNGGGGGGGGGGGGGGGGTAACAAAACCCAAACATAGGTAACCCATCCAACTTGTCTAGAATTATAAGTGTTGGGCTTAAGATAATCAGAATTTGGTTCAATGTCAACTCATTCAACCATAACCCATTTTAAGAGAGTTCTCAATATAGCCCTATTTAATCTTTAGTTTCAATCGTTTTAAAATTCATTACTAAGATATTTTCTTATATTGAAGGTATGAATTATTATCTATTTAAAATATTTTGCGATTTATCTATCCATTAGTAGTTTTTTAAAAATATCTTGAGCTGAAATTTGTATTGTGATTAAAAAGTTAAATATCATTATTGTTATAAACAATTTGTATTATAGTGAATGTCTAATTATGTGGAGTCCTTTTATTATATGATTAGGAATCCTACTTGGAGACTAAGTTAAGTTTCCCCTATAAATAAAGGGTTTTCCTTCATTGTAAAGAAGATAAATGAATCCTGAATATACTTCAAGATGAATAAGAAATCGTTGTCTTCTCCCTACTTTATTCGTCGTCTAATTTCATATAGTTTCATAACACGTTATCAGCAGGATTGTTCTATTCTTGAAGAACGATGAAGAAGACGGCAAAAGTGCAAAAGAGATCTTGTATAAGTTATGCAATAAGGTTCTTATATCTTCAAGGTATGATTTATCTTTATGTTATAATTATTTATGTAACAGATCTGGAGGTAACTTTTAAAGTAAGTATTTAAAGAGACTTGTCGACTTTCTATACGTTTATTTTAATCGATTGGGAAGAGAATTCCTAAATTTATTTTAATAATTAAATAAGCAAATTTTAGTGAAAGGTATGTTTTCAACCTTTATATGAGGTATGCAATCTATTAAGATCTATTTATTAACTACTAATGTTGGTTATAATAAATCAATAATCTCAATTTTGTGTGTAATTATAATGTGCGATCATATTAATGATCATCAACAGTGATAAAATTACAATTATTTTTAAGGCTTGAGGTTGAGCCTCATTATGGGTAAGATGATAGATTTAAGTTTTATCTCAGCAAAAGTATAAGACTATGGATTTATGTCCAATCGCAAAAAGAGGGTAAGACAATAGGTTAAAGTCCTGATGCACCATGATGATAAGATATTGGGTTCAAGATCCATCGATTTATGACCTAAGAAACTTTTATATGGATAAGACTTTGAATGTGAGTCTCAATGCACCATATTGATGATATAATAATGACTAAAGAAAAACTAATTTGTTATTGATGAGAAGTCATGAAATTTATTACATTTGCTCCATTACGCAAAGTGAATGTGGTTGTAGTGCATAATATGTCTGAAAGAAGACAAGTGATTGAATAATGCACATAGATATGGAATGAGGTACTAAAGCTATCATTATTTGATATGCTCACATATTTGGGTTTCATTCATTAAGAATGAGAAGTTCTGATAAATGCTAAAAATATAGAGTCATTCTCGAAAGGGAATGAGGTGTAAGCCACCATTCTAGGCCTGAGAAACATTGTGACCTTAGGTTAACGATGTGGTATCATCAAGAACGACTCTAAGAAGACATGTATTATAGAAACATTTCATGCTTTATCTTCAGGCTTGTATTGGACAAGAATTAGTTCAATTGAGACACATTCTATGATAAGTAAGAAGTTTTTTAATTTCAATACTTTCTTAATTTGGCATGATTATCTGAGACATCATTAATCTATAATGTTTAGACAAATTATGGAAAATTAAAATAGACATCTGTTGAAGAACCTAAAATTCTTTTAGATGGTGATTTTTCTCGTAAAGATTCTTAGCAAGGCAAGCTAATTGTGAGACCAACATAAACAAAAGTTGAGATTGAATTCTCTGATTTCTAGGAACGTATACAAATATTTGTGGACCTAGTCATCCACCTAGTGGATTGTTTAGACATTTAATGGTCCTAATAAATTTTTCTTTTATATGGTCTCATGTGTTCCTATTATTATCTCGCAACTTAATGTTTGAAAAAATGTTGGCACAAATAATACGTTGCATGCACAATTTTCTTTAGATTAGTTCATTCAATGATAGGACCACGACTCATCTAAAGGGTGAACTAATTGAGAAGATATAAATCTGAAAATTACTCTTGGATTAATAAAATATAAATTTACTCAAATAATAGTGAATCAGAAATTTACTAAAGCAACAGGCACATGACGTAGTAAGCTTTGAGTTTATGACTACTTATAATTTTATTAATTGGCATGAATAATTTGCTCATACCGAAGATATGCATACTAAGTAATGGACATACATTGAAAAACTAGAAGATTCTTCAAGAATTTTTTATGTTGCTTGTTCTCGTGATAAAGTTGATTGGATCAACTAAAGTTTGGACTAAATCCCTAAATTCTTAAAAGTATAAAAGGTGAATATGGGTGCGTTCACCTATCATGTGATATGATAAAAAGATGCATCTATAAGATAATCACATGTGCGTTTGTTGTTAACATGTAGTTTGACATTCACAAAATTATTTGCGCAAAAATAGTTGTGTTAAGACCACAATTTCAGAATATGTAATCAAGACAATTTATCTTTATAATATTGATAAATACTCAAGATGATGTGACACTAAATGTCTCAAATAGTAAATCATTGTTTATGAAAATAAAGCTTCATATGTTGATATGAAATACGATATTGCATAAAAAAGTAATTGTAAGCATCAGACCGATAAATTATGATTAAATTTTTTTCAATTGATTTATGGTCGGGGACAAAATATTTTTCATCTTATTATTTTGATATGTCGTATATAATCAATTAATATACATTGATGCACAAGGATATATTCTCCAAAGATTGAGATATATGTTAGTTTCTCTAACATAAAGGGGAGATTAGAAGCAACACAAGAGTTGTAAATACATTTATTTAATTTTCCTTAAGGATAGAGTCTACGACATGCATGAAGCATGATAGACTAATTAATTCTAAATAAAATAATCCTTTAAAAAGGGGTACGATCAAAGAATCAAAATGATCATAATAAGAAGATAATGTGTTCTTGGGGAGCCTACGACATAACACTTTATGAAACCTCATGAGAGGGGTAGCTACCTAAAAATAATGAAGTGATGATATTTCAATAAGTTATGTCGTATTTTGAATCAATGCAAAATGATATATCGTTGAAGGTATCTTTGATACAATATCACGAAATATTGTAAAAGATTATTATGATATAATTCTACGACTATTAAAGCATGCTGGTGTTGAAATAATTATCAAGTGAAAAGTGGAATGATGCATCTTGGTAAGCGTAAAGCTTATTTGACTTGCAATCTAGGCACTAGAAGATGTCATACATCTAACATTGAATGTTATCTCTTAACAAAATTGAGATGGAAATATCCGATGAGTTAAGAATCTAAAACATATACAAGTTTTTGTAAACATATTTATCGTCCTCATAAGGATTAAATTGATTTAAAACGCATAGAGCATATACAGGTTTTATTATTCAAGTTGACGACTAGAATTAGAACTCTAGAAGAGTTTTTCAGAAGGCAATAGATTATTTGCTTAAAGAAGTAGAAGTAAGGAACTTGCAGAAATCTTTGATCCTGAAGGAAAGTTTCATAAAAGCAGATAGAAGAAGGCATATTTCATCAAGATTTTTCTACACTCATGAGCTCCCAAGAATGGTGATATGAACATGCAACATGTTTGTTCAAGTAATACTACAATTGATTTATCCACCAAGTCTCTACCAACTACAACTTTCAAGAAGATAATGCTCAAGATTGGAAAACGAAGATCCAAGTGTCTTGATGTTTTAATGAGGGGGAGTTAATACGTGATGTACTCTTTTTCCTCACAACGTTTTGTCCCATTGGGTTTTCCTTATAAGGTTTTTAATGAGGCATCCATTGTGCATATTATTAGATATATGTACTCTTTTTCCTTCACTAGATTTTTTTCCCACTGGGTTTTATATAGTAAGGTTTTAACGAGGCACATAATCTAACGACATTCAAGGGAAAGTGTTATAAGCAATTTATATTATAGTGAATGTCTAATTATGTGGGGTTCTTTTATAATATAGTTACGAATCCTACTTGGGGACTAAATTAAGTCTTCCCTATAAATAGAGGGTTTTCCTTCATTGTAAAGAAGATCAATGAATCCTGAATATACTTCAAGATGAATAAGAAATCTTTCTATTCTCCCTACTTTATTCGTCTTCTAATTTATATAATTTCATAACAATTACGTTAAAATTATTGAGATTAATCAGGTTAAAATGGGCGGATCAAGACTCAATCCAATACTCTTGCACCTAAAGTAAACTTTGGCAAGTCAAGACCCAACTCGATTTCTATTTCAACACATTTTAATATCTCCAATTTCAACCCAACCAGCCCACTTGACACCCCCTACTTTTATGTTTAAAGTATTTTTTTAAAATTATATTTATAATGTCGATTTGATTTGGTCTCAAGTTGACTTCTTTTTTCAGTTGACCAAAATCAACAAAGTATACTTGGATTCTATTTCAATACCAAATCAAATCAAACAAAACATCAAATAAGATTTTTTGTTATTTGACTCGATCTACTGTAATTCATTTTCACTTTGATTTTGTACACTACTAGTTGCAAGTATCTAGATACGTCTATTTAAGGCAAAAACTAATTATGGATGGTAAATTTCAAAGGAATAACTAAATTTATAAAGTTACCAAAGTAAGAGAAACACATTAATAGTTGTAATAAATATTACAATATATAGACATTTTTTCTAAAGTAAGAATCTTCTTCTCCGTTTTATTGAAATGAATTGATGGATATCCGCATCAAAAGGAGAGTATCTAAGAGTTATAAAATAAGGAGAAGCTTTGCAAGTTGTCTTGTCTTATGAATAATTAATTAGTTAAATATATTGAATTGGTTGATGTTTTGAATTAGGATGTGATGATTTGACAACAACATCATGAGTAGTTATCGTGCACATCCCAACAAACATAATCATCCAACTAAGACCTTACCTTGGCACATGGTTAATATGAATAGATGATTAAACATATAGTAAATGTACTTAAAATACATGAATATATCCTATCAGCTTAGGTAAAACATGGGAAATGTGGTGCACAAATATGTAAGCATTACTTAATTTTTCCATATGTATGTACAAATAAAACAAGAACATGGTTGAACTTTCATCATAAGGAAATAACTTATAGAAGTTGTCGGAGATCGTCATTGTCTTCACCTGTGAACGAATTTGTAATCAGAGTATGTCAAGTGATATACCAATATTAGTTGAAACAAAAAAAGATTAAATGTACACATTGGTGAATCAAATAATGCTCACGACTACACAATTAAGAAGTATGAAGATCTAATAACGCGACAAGATCAATCAGTTCAAGATGCATTTGTTTGGCAATCTAATCAAACCAAACTAGAGTACACAATTTGTAAAAAAGCTTTTGTTGAGGTGGTCAGACTCCTTTTGAATCAAGGATTGATATTTTATGTACATCGATAATATGAGTCATCATTAAGCAAAGGTAACTTTTTGAAATTCTTTCATGGTGTGACAGGAGGTGTGATAAAATTTGAGATCTTCAATTGAAAAAAGCTTCAAAAAACAATAATATCATGACCGAAATCGTCGTGATTGGCACCGACACTAACACTCTAGTGGGAGAACCACTACTACCATCCCACTAAAGTAAATAATCTACACTAAGATATTTATGTTACGGAAGCAAGTATAATAAACTAAGAAATGCAGAAAATACACTTAGAATAACATGAAAGTCAATGTAGAAAAACTCTAACAATGACAAGTCTAAGAACATGGGGTACAACCCAAAAACTAACATCTTCTTAATAAATATTTCAGTCTGAAAAGAGTGCACTTAAACAAAGAGAACTCAAGGCATCCCAGAAGAACTAGCTCAACCTTGAAGTCGAACGGTCACTGATCTAATAAACGAGGTGTGTCAATAGCTATCGGAAGATGCCATGTACTCAACAAAAAATACGAGTTAGTTCATAATTAGTACAAAACCATAGTGTAATTGTAGAATCACGTGGCTATCCCACTTGTGAAACATAAACAAGCAATTACAACATTATAACATGGAACCCAAAGTCAAATTGTTAGCATGCTGAAACGTGGAAATCTGATCAATGTTTTATGTCGGAACAAGGCAATCGATCCAGTTAGCATGCCGGAACATGAGAATCGATTGAAGTTAGTGTGCCGGAGTGTACGTGGCAGCCGATCCCAATCACACATCACAATAACACATCAAGATCACCATTCAGTCATGATTTCATGGTATCGATATTTACATATCTCACTTTAACATATATGATTAATGTTTCCACATGTATACATATACAAGTATCACAAAGAAGCAAAACAAGTGTATATTACACAATTATAGAATCACAACCATCAGCTACCTCGAAATAAGTTTGAAAACCTAGACAACTTGATCCTTCCTTTTCTGGATTTGTTCCTTTTGTATGTGGTCTAAACCAACATTTTATATATGAGAGTCAATAAAGAAATACTAAATTTCTAAATTCTAACAAACTATGAACGCTAGTTCAAACCCGTGATAACAATACACAAATTAGAGCTTTTCCACCATACTTCTTAGATCAAAACCCTTTTCCATCGATGTTAACCCAAGAAAATAGGTTCTATGGATTGAAAATTTTATTCAGGGAGTTGAAACCTTCCCGTTCTAGAGGCTAAAATGGGCTCTAGCTCTCCCGACAAAGGCAGAATGTACCCTTTCCCTAAAATATTATTTTCTGAAGTACTACTCATCCAAATTTGATTTTGTAAAGTGGTATAGGTTTGTTATCCTCTTTACTATCAACTAATGTATAATATTTACATCTAGATATCTTATTTAATACTAGATTTTTCCTACACCTTAATAACTCCAACTTTTTCAAAATCTAGACTGGGTTAGATAATTCCAAGTTACTCAAAAGAGTTTCTTGCCCCGATTATTTCTTCATTGTTTTTTCCATAACAACAAAATCAAGTTGTTATATAAAATAATTTTACTTCTCATAAAATTGACAATGATATCATCATTACGTGTAAGATTGAAACAATTAAGTTGTTATGAAGGATCTAAATGGTTACTATTTGTCATTGCTAGTTGATGAATGTTGTGATGTGTCATGTAAATAAAAAATAGAAATTGCTTTGTAATATGTTGTTAAATAGAGATTTATAATTGAAAGGTTTATTGGGATTGTTCATATTCATAATACTAGTGCTTTATGTTTTTTTAATAAAGCAATTTTTAATTTTCTTGCTCGATATTTTTAGAGTGTATATCATATAGGTGGGAAATGTTATTATGGATCAAGCGATATGAAAGGGAGACTGAGTGGCCTTAAATTTTGATTCGACAAATGAGTAGATCAAGTCATGCAATACATTGTTTTGTTAATCAGTTTTAGTTGACTCTTGTTGGGGTATTTAAAATTATTGATGTTGATTCTTAATGTGTTGAAGAGAGCGCCAGCGCAAAATGATATCTTAAAGTTTGTCAAACATTTGAGATTGCTTACATATTGCACTTGATCAAAGATATTTTAGCTATTTTAAATGAGCTCAATGAGGAAACAACAGGATATTACAAATGTCATTCAACTTATTAAAGTGGTGAATAGATGATTACAAAAGTAAGGGATGAAGGATGAGATTCACTAGTCGAGAATGTATCTAAATTGTTTTGTTAAGTATGACATTTTTGTACCTAATTTTTTATGAGTTCTACGTGAATTTTGAAAGATCTCGATGTAAAGTTACTTAGTATACTATTTCACATCATTATCATGTTAAAGTTTATCTTAAGATTATTTATCGACTACATTCAAGAACTCAATGATCGTTTTAATGAGGTAAGAAAGAATTTACTTGTTGGAGTTGTTTACTTGAATTTGGTAGACTCGCTTTTTGATTTTAACATCAAGAAAGTACTAAGAATGACTGAATTATATGCTGATAATTCTGGTGAAAATATGGTTGTTACTCTTAAGAGTTAGTTAGAGACATATATTGTTGTTGTCCGTTATGTTGATGATATGTTATTTACCCTAAAAGGACTTGATGATACTTTTTGAAAGATAGTTAATGCAAAGAAACATTTAATTATTCTCTTGTATTTCGCCATGTGATATTTGCATTGCTCTTCCCAGTAGCCATAGTTTCAGTTCAAAGTGCTTTTTCGGCAAATAGTTTATGAAAAGTTAAACGCAAAATTGAATGGAAGATTGCCAAATTAGATGATGTATTGTGCCTTTTTAAAAAATGATATTTAATATTGTTTTTGATGATTATATAATGAATAGGTTTCGTGAAACTAAAGACTCGCAGAATATTATTGTAATGAATATTGTGATCAATCATGCTTTCTTTTGTTGTTAATTTATTCGCTTATTTATGTTTTTTTTCTTTTTTATGTTGAACCCCATGTTGTAAAATTTCTGAGCCCACATCTGCCTACAAGACATTTATTAAACCTTGAATAAAATCCACCTAATCAAATATATTATAGACCACAAGACTAATAATACAGTGCAAGCTTGTGAATAAGAAAACTCCCGATCAATATCCTGACTTAACAATCAACTAAAACATATCTAAAATCATAACAATCACCCATATGTGATTCATCACAACTTTAATGTAACCTGAAACACCAAGGACTTCTAAGATATCATTTACAATGTTTAACATGTAATTTCGGTATATACAAGAACATCTCATCATTTAAATATAAATATTGACCACTCATGATTCAATATATAACAATACACTACGAGGAGGTAAACTTAGTTCACTCATGAAACCCACACACAAACAATCACATGTACTAGGGTGGTATTCGAACAAACTATTAGTAATTTTTACCAATATAATTTCTGAGTCTATTAAGTGATATTATGTACCACACATAGTAATCGAGCGAACCATTAGTATTTATCATGCATGTTACCCGAGCCAATGGACCATCACAATGAAAAAAATGACTCTTTTACACCCAAATAAACACATTTATTGCATGAGAATGAGAACAAGCTAACATTTATGTTTATACTCCTCCCATGTCCCTACCAATATAGATACAAGTTGTACTAATGAAGCAGTTAATAATCATATATAACATAAATGGGAAACAACACAACCTCACAGATTAATACCCCTACAAAAACAGCCAACAACAATCATAAGGTTGTTACGACCCAAAAATTGGCGTGATGGCACTCGTGTTACCCCACTAGGACAAGTCAGCCTAAAACTCAATTGTTACAATAATATGCGGAAAAAAAATTACAGTCAACTTAAAAATACCCCCAAACCTCATTGTCACGTGTATAAATCTCTAAAATATTACAATTGATTTAAAAGAAAAACTTAAGTCTCAAATGAAATTTCTTTTTAGAATAGAACAAGATTATATTTAAGGAGAAAGAAAGTATGTTGAGACGGCAAACAACTACCTCACAAATCTCCAGGAAGCCTTGGAAAAGAAGAGAATGACAAGTAAAATCCAGGCTCATAACCTACAAAAATTTGTAGAAGCAAGGGGTGAGTACCAAACCACACAGTACTCAGTTAGTAAATCCCTAAACACAAGCTAAGGGGATGAAATACAGGTACTCCTACCACCCTAACAGATCCTCTACAACTATAACCTGCATAAAAATAGTCCAACCTAACAGCTCACAATTTACATAGCATGTAGCTCAACAACAATACTTAGACAAACTATATATTCTGCACAACAACACTTTAACAAATTACATATCCTCAATAATAAGCTCAGTATTCATCAATCACAAGTTCCGCAGACAGGAAATCACAAGATCAACAAAACACAATATCAAGTTCACTAATGATAAGTGTGTGTAATATAATGGAATGCACTGCCAAGTATAATAATGCATGTCTGCCCTAGTGATACATATTTGCTGTCTCTCAATCCGAGACCCATGCGGGACATATTTGTCATGTCCCGAGCTACCCCCGAGATGCAGACACGAAACATAGAACCACAAGTGATCCCAAGTAACCCTGCTGGCAGGATCATAAGCATACTAAAGATAATAAATTTATGAGGAAGCTAAATCATAATTAAATTTAAAAAATATGGGGAATACCCATATTCTATAACTGAGATATTTGAAAACAATGAGTTTAATACAAAGGAAATATTAACTCAATACTAAGCTGAATCTAACAATGTCCGAAATAAGCCTCGAAACAAGATTAGAAATATCGGGACAAGTCCCAGCTAAATTTAGCAAAAACTGAAACTAAATGACTAAAGACTGAAATGAAACTCATGACTGTTGATCTCATAGAAAGAGGACTCACCACTGAATCTGCTGAACTGGAGATCGAGAAATCAATCTATGCGTGATCTGGAGGCTAAGAACCTGAACCTACATCACGAGAAGATGTAGCGTATGTATGCAACAATACTTGAAAGGTACTGAGCATGTAGGATAGAAATAAGTTGAAATCAAAAATAACTGAACAAACACAAAAGCAAGTATAATAATCTGAACATGATATACTATATTTATGAGCTAATTGAATGCAATGACAAATTTATAACATGTTGAAACTGAATACTGAGTATATTGATAAATGGTCAATACAGAGAGTAACTGATTTATGGGAACTAGTAATAACCGATAGTAAAACCACATGAGCTAATTGTGGAGTCCGATGTATACGCCCCACTGAGAGGAACCAATATACCTTTCCAAAGGTATAAAGGTATGCTGGCGTGATCACTAAACTGATTGCCCACTGAAGGGACTTACAACATTCTTGGCTAGTAGTTTTGGGACTATTCGGTACGCTAAACCCTAATCCAACTCGCTATTATGCTACTCCCAATGAATTTGGTAAATTAATTGATTATGTCTGAGTTTTTGTAAATATTGGATAACTCGAAACTAAACATGCAAACTTAGAATGCAACAATTAATCTGGTAATTATGCATTTATAACTGAGGCATTTATATATGAAGTGTCTGAAATATCTGACCTAGCATGTGTAATTCAAGAACTTACACAAATACATAGATAGCGTTCTGAAATTCATGCGATAATTTGAGTAATAATATGATAATTTTATTTGAAACATATATTTAATAAGTTCATGAAGTTCTATAAAAGTTCTAGAAAACTTAAGTTTAATCATGATCAGATAATCAAGAATTTGAATGAAAACTAGGGACCCAATGGGTGACAGGAACCCACTAGTGAAATCCCACATACATGGTAATCATTTAGGGTCAAAACGACGTAAGTTAGGGTTTAAATAGAGTGGGAAAGGTCCAAAAGACCCTTGGGAAGGTTTTTGTCGGACCAAACGACGGCCAGGACTGACGGTCCGTCGACTGCCCGACGACCTGTCGTTGGGTCCGTTCTTAGGGCCAGTTCGACAAGCCTTTACTAAAATGGGCATAACGTTTTATCGGGGATCTGATTTTATCAAGGTTGGTGTATATGGAAAGATAATTCAATTATTTATATGTGGGTAGGTCATAGGACACCTAATTCATTTTGTGCTAAGAGTTATGACCATTTGAAGATGACCCTACTGTATTTCCCCTTAACTGTCTGCAAATTTTCCACTACTGTTCGTAGGTTCGTGCTAGTCATCCCGTAAGTCTGTCCGTTGTCTAGGACTTAACCAATATTTTTGGGCTAAAATTTTTGGGAGTTTCTGATCTTATCGACGGTTGTGCTGGATGGACCGTGGTTCATGCTACTGTTCGTCAATGCCACCGTTGGTAGCACCTGCAAATTTTTCTGAAAAACTAATTTTTGGTCTATTTTGGCTACAGGGTGTTGCATTATGTCCCCCTTGGAAACATTCATTCTCAAATGAAGACTAAACTATCTGAAATATAGAGAGAGCGCTACAAACCCCACTATTAAACACTTAGAACTGAGTTTCTGACTGAATTGAGCTCTGAGTACATGCAATTACACTGAAAATGGAAGTGCAAACTTAGGGAACATGATTATAAAATTGAATCTACGCATGAATGACTGTAAAACTGAAGAGTAACTATTACCTCAAGCTGGAGTGGAATCAGAAGGAAAGAGGTAAGGATACTTGAATTTCATGGCTGCTTCTGCTTCTTAAGTAGCTCTCTCTACAGAGTGACTCCTCCACAAAACCTTGACTGAAGCGATTTCTTTGTTTCTCAACCTTCTACCTGACGGTCAAGAATCTCAACTTGTACATCCTCATAAGAAAGAGTATCTTTCACCGCCACACTCTCCAATTGCACTGTAGAAGATGGGTCATCCACACAGTACTTCAAGAGTGAGATGTGGAAGACCGGATACACTATTGCTAATTCTGGTGGCAACTGTAACTCATATTCCACCTTTCAAACCCTTTTCAAGATATTGTAAGGGACTACATATCCAGGACTGAGCTTCCCTTTCTTTCCAAATCTCATCACCCCTTTCATAGGTGAGACATTCAGAAAAACCCAATCATAACCTTGGAACTGTAGTCCCTTCTCCTTACATCTGCATAACACTTCTGATGACTTTGGGCTATCTTAAGTCTATCTCTAATGAGCTGCACTTTCTCCATAGCATAAAGGACTGAATTTTGCCCTATCAACGTTGTTTTACCTACTTCAAACCAACCAACAGAAGATCTACATATATGCCCATACAAAGCCTCATAAGGGTCATCTGAATGCTGGAATGGTAGCTATTATTTTAGGCAAAATCAATACGAAGAATGTGATCCTCCTAACAACCTTTGAAATAGATAGACAAGATCTCAACATATCCTCTAAGGTCTGAATGGTACACTCTTCCTACCTATCCATCTGTTGATGAAATATTGTACTAACGTTAACTTGAGTACCAAGACCATTCTGAAATGACTTCCACAAATGAGAGGTAAACTGAGGACCTCTATCAGAGGATAGACAAAGCAACCCCATGCAACCTCACAATTTTATTAATGTAAGGCTTGGCATAGTCCTCTGCCGAATCTGTAGTCTTGACCGCCAAAAAGCGAGAAGACTTAGTCATCCTATCGACTATCACCTAGATTGAGTCATGCTGTCTGCGAGTACGAGGTAATCCTATTCTGAAGTTGATATTGATCACATCCAACTTCCAAGTAGGAATATCGATCTCCTGAGTCATACCTCCTAGTTTCTGATGTTCTACCTTGACTTGCTGGCAATGGGGGCACTTAATCACAAAATCTGCTATATCCCTCTTCATGCCATTCCACCAATAGACTTCTCGCAGATCGCGATACATCTTAGTGGCACTTGGATGAATAGAATACATAGAGTTATGGGCTTCTGCAAGAATATGCTGTCTCAACTAGTCCACATCAGGAACACACAATCTACCCTGGTAGCGAAGTACACCATCTCCCTCTTTGGAGAAAACCTCCACTCTCTGATTATCGACTGCGACCTTAAGATCAAGCAAGATTGGGTCAATGTCTTGATTTTCCTTAACCTCCACTACCAAAGACGATTCTGCCCCATTCGGAACTATTACACCGTTGTTTCATATGCTCATAAGGCGAACTCCCAAGCGAGCAAGCCTGTGAACATCCTTCACTAGCTTCTTCCTTTCTTCCTCAACATGGGCTACACTACCCATAGATAATCTAGTAAGAGCATCTGCTACTACATTCTCCTTACAAGGATAGTAATGCACACTCGTATCATAATCCTTAAAGAACTCAAGCCATCTCCTCTAGGAAAGATTCAACTCCTTATGGGTGAAAAAATACTGAAGGCTCTTATGGTTAGTGAACAAATTTACGTGAAAATCATAAAAGTAGTGTCTGCAGATCTTGAGTGAAAACACCACTGCTCTAAGCTCGAGGTCATGAGTTGGATAGTTCTTCTCATGAACCTTATGTTGTCTATATGCATAAGCAATCACCTTACCTCGCTACATCAACACACAACCTAGGCCAACTCTGGATGCTTCACAATAGATCACATAACCATTTGAACCCTCTGGTAGAGTCAAGACAGGAGTTGTAGTCAATCTAGTTTTCAATTCTGCGAAGCTTGTCTCACAATTATCTGACCATTGGAACTTGACCGTCTTCTGAGTCAACTTAGTCAATGGTGAGGCTATGGATGAAAATCCTTCCACGAACCTTCTGTAATAACCTATTAGACCTATGAAATTTCTGATATTATAATAGAGGTAGGTCAGGGCCACTGTTTCATTGTTTCTATCTTCTGTGAATCCACTCGGATCCCTTTGCTAGATACAATGAGACCAAGAAAAGCAACAGATTGTAACCAAAACTCATATTTGTTGAACAAAGTGAATAACCGGTGATCTTTGAGGGTCTGCTAAACATCTCACAAATGACTTGCATGTTCTTCCTCATTCTTAGAGTAAATAAGGATATCATCAATGAAGACGATAACGAACAAGTCCTACTACTGTTTGAACACTCTGTTCATCAATTCGATGAAAGCTGCAGGAGCATTGGTTAGTCCAAACGATGTAAATACAAATTTATAATGATCATATCAAATTCTAAAGGTTGTTTTTGTAATAACACTATCTTTGATTCTGAGCTGATGATAGCCCGATCTGAGGTCTATCTTTGAGAAATAACTAGCACCCTGAAGTTGGTCAAAAAAGTCGTCAATCCTAGGGATGGATACTTATTCTTGATTGTGACCTTGTTTAACTGTCTATAGTCAATGCACATTCTGAGAAAACCATATTTCTTCTTTACGAACAATACTGGTGCACCCCATGGTGAAATACTAGATCTAATGAAACCCTTATCTAGAAGGTCATTCAACTGCTCCTTAATTTTCTTAAGCTCTGCTAGAGCCATTTGTAAGGAGGAATAGAAATAGGATGGGTATTTTGAAGGAGATCAATTCCAATGTCGATTTCTCTTTCAAGAGGGACTCCGGGAAGATCTAATCGAAATACATCTGGAAATTCACAAACTATTGGAACTTACTCAAGAGTTGGGGTTTCAAGGCTAGAATCTTTAAGTCAATCTAGATGATAGAGATAACCCTTAGATATCATCTTTCTGGAATTAAGTTAAGAAATAAATCGATCCATAGGCGCTAAGCTACTACCTTTCCATTCTAAGATTGGCTTGTCTGGAAACTGAAAAACAAACAATTCTAGTTCTACAATCGACTGAGGCATAACATGATTGTAACCAATCCATGCCTAGAATGACATCAAAGTCTACCATTTCTAACTCTACTAGATCTGCTGAGGTGACTTTCTGAGAGACTCTGACAGGGCAATTTCTGCATACCCGTCTAGGTATGACGGGGTCACTTACTAGAGTAGAGATTGAGAAAGGTTCTGTGAGAGTTTCTGGACTGACATTGAATTGGACTGCTATGTAAGGAGTTACAAAAGAAAGAGTAGCCCCTGGATCTAACAATGCATAAACATCAAGGTCAAAGACAGGTAATGTACCAGTGACGACATCAGGAGAACCTTCCGGATTCTGGTGAGCCTGAAGAGCATATTACCTGTTCTGGCGCTGATCGCCACCTGTAACAGATGAGTTACCCTGATGAGTTGGGCGACTTGCTGGTGCTGCTGAAGTTGTAGATTGATCTCTACCATTACCACCTCCTTGACCTTGTCTAGAAGGAAAATCCCTCAGCCTGTGGCCAGACTGACCACACCCAAAACATCTTTTTTTTCCTGCAAGACACTCGCCCGGATGGTTCTTACCACACTTAGGGCAAGCGGGGTATGTCTTGGTGCCTGAAGCACTTCCTTGAGAATTAGAGCCTAGTGCTCTACCCTTCTTGTCATACCTGTTCTTAGAGGATGGAACACTAGCTGATGAAGGGGATGGAGACGAAAACTTCTGCTGACCTTGCGAGCAATTTGCACCACCCAATTTCTGCTGAGAATAGTCATAATTCCTAGTCCTAACCTTCTTATTTTCATTAGCATGTTCCCTAAGCTTATCACCCTCAAACTGCTGAGCATGAGTCCTAAGCCTAGAAATGTTCATATCTCCAAGTAACATCGCATTTATGCACTTAGTTTTCGCCAAATCTGACACTCCATACAAAAACTTATTCATCTGAGCCCTGTAATCAGCAACCATGTGAGGAGCATACCTGGAGAGTTGGTTAAACTTGAGTCCATACTCTTGGACTATCATGTTACCCTGCCTTAAGTTCATGAATTCTTGGGATTTTTCTTCTCTCAACTCTATTTTGAAAAACCTGTCGAGAAAAGTCACACTAAAGCAATCCCAAGTGATAGGAGCCTCATTTGCACCCCTACTCTCCTTCCATTGAGTGTACCAGATATGAGCAACATCCTTCAACTGATATGATGCTAACTCAACCCAATCATTCCCACTGACTTGCATTACCTCAATGATCTTCTTGATCTCATCCAAGAAATTATGAGGATCCTCATTAGCTTGCGATCCTAAGAACTCAGGAGGATTCATCCTAACAAAGTCACGGATCCACTATTTTTATTCACATGATCATGAACCCGATTGTTCTGGTTAGTCATACTCTGAGACAACATCTGTATGGCGCAACCTGAACTCAGCATTAGAGACTTCCTGATCTGGGACTGGAGGAGCAGCGTTTGCATCCCTGGCGTTCACTTTCGTAGCATTAGCTGTACGAGGAGGCATGATTTGAAACGTAAAACGTAAAGTTAGAACGGAATGAGATCATATCTAACGCACGATAAAAATACCAAGAAAGTGAAAGTTTTCCTAAAACACTTCATAGGCTCCCTCTCATTAGATGTGGTACACTTCACACCCATGAAAAGGATACTACTTAGTGCGACTTGTCATACATCCTAGGACTCTTGAACCTAATGCTCTAATATCAAGTTTTGTCACGCCCCGAGCTACCCCCGAGATGTAGACACATAATTTAGAACCACAAGTGATCCCAAGCTAACCCTGCTGGCATGATCATGAGCATACTGAAGATAATAAACTGATGCGGAAGCTAAATCATAACTAAATCTGAAGAGATAGGGAATACCCATATTCTATAACTGATATATTTAAAAATAACGAGTTTAATGCAATGGAAATATTAACTCAATACTAAGCTTAATCTAAGTATGTCTGAAATAAGCCTTCTAAACTAGATTAGAAATACTTGGACAAGCCCAGCTAAATCTAGCAAAAACTGAAACTAAATGACTAAAGACAGAAATGAAACTCATGACTGTTGTCATCGGAGAATGAGGACTCACCACTGAATCTGCTGATACTAAGATCGAGAAATCGATCTATGCGTGATCTGGATGCTGAGAACCTAAACCTACATCATGAGAAGCACAAAAGCAAGTATAACAATCTGAACTTGATATACTGAATTTCTAAGCTAACTGAATGCAATGATCAATTTATAACATGTTAAAACTGAATACTGAGTATATTGATAAATAGTCAATACAGAGAGTCTGACTGATTTACGGGAACTACTAATAAGCGATAATAAAACCACATTAGCTAAATGTGGAGTCCGATGTATACGCCTTATCGAAAGGAACCAATATACCCTGCCAAAGGTATAAAGGCATGCTGGCGTGATCACTAAGCAGATTGCCCACAGAGGGGACTTACAACCTACTTGGCTAGTAGTTCCGGGAATATTGGGTACGCTAAACCCTAATCAAATTCGGTATTATGCTACTCTCAATGAATTTTGTAAATTAACTGATTATGTCTGAGTTTTTGTAAATACTGGATAGCTCGAAACTGAACATGCAAACTTACAATGAAACAGTTAATATGGTAATTATGCATTTATAACTGAGGCATGTATGTATGAAGTGTCAGAAATATCTGACCTTGCATGTGTAATTCAAGAACTTAAACAAATACATAGATAGGGTTCTGAAATTCATGCGATAATCTAAGTAATAATATGATAATCTGATTTGGAACATATATTTAATAAGTTCATGAAGTTCTATCAATGTTCTAGAAACCCTAGGTTTAATCATGATAAGAGATCAAGAATCTGACTCAAAGCGAGTGACCCAATGGGTTAAAGGAACCCACTAGTGAAATCCCACATACATGGTGATTAAATCCAAGGAAAAATACTTAGGTTTTGTGGCTGGAACTTCTGGACACTTGTTTCGTTCTTGAACTAGGGTTCTTGAGCTTTTTCTCCTTTCTTGCTTCTAGTTTTCTAACTTTTTATTTAATGATTTGACTTAGATATGTATTAATTATGTTTCTAGTCTTAAACTGAATTAAATATGATGATTTATGGTCAAAACGACGTAACATAGGGTTTAGACACAGTGGAAAAGGTTCAAAAGACCGCTGGGAAGGTTGCTGTCACACCAAACGACGGCCAGGACTAACGGTCTGTTGTATGTCCGACGCCCCGTCGTTGGGTCCGTCGTCAGGGCCTATTAGGCAAGCCTTTACCAAAATGGGCATAACTTTTTACTCAGATATCTGATTTTAGTAAGTCCGTCTGTCGTCCAAGACTTAACCAATTTTTCTGGGCTGAGACTTTTTGGAGTTTTTGATTCCATCGACGGTTGTGCAGGACGTACCGTGGTTCAGGCTACGGTCCGTCGATGCCACAGTTCATAGCACCTGTAGATTTTTCTGAAAAAATAATTTTTGGTCTTTTTTGGTTATGGGGTGTTACACTATCTGTCCATGCATATGTCGCGGTGCACGACACAACCCTCAAAAATAGTAACCATCGCGGCGCGTGATACGTTCCTCGAAATATAGTATCCATCACGGCGTGCGATACGTCCTTCGAAATGGTACATCCTCTTTAAGTTCTCATTCTTTCTCAATGCACATAACACTTTTCACAATCATGTCTCAAAATAATTAAAATAACATGTTCACACAAATAAAGAGGATATCACCATTTTCATAACATTGCACAATTCACAACATAATCAACAATGATTCAACAAGCCTTCCAAACCATTCTCCATTATCGACACATCACACACAACCCATTATTGATATTGCCTTTTATTACCCTTTGTTTTCATCATTAAAATTAATCAATGTGGATAAGTCAACCCATCACCAAGTCTCATTACTCCCAAACATGTACCACATATACCACAAGGAAATACACACATTCTATACACTTAACAAGAGTTTAGAAATTCACTTGCCTGAACTTATTAAGAATTTATTCCAGGACTTGAGTCTTTCTCATTTGTTGAACTTCCAAATAAAAGCAATCTATTCACATACATAATCACAATAAGTTTTTAAAACTAACAACAACCATATTTATATAGGTCTAGCCTAGACCCAAAAACTCACACAAAACCTAAATCAAGTTCCTAAATTTTGATGGAAATTATCATGTCAACCCTCATACTTCCAAATTTCAACTCTAAGGTTAAGTTTTCATTCTCCAATACCATAAATCTAATGATATTTATATATACAATACCCTTAATATTTAATTACCTATCTTAATATATCAAAATTTTAATTATAGTTTGATAATTTTAAGTGTATCCATAAATAAATTAAATCTCCTCGAGGAATACCATGTTACAAAAATAACCAGCTCATTCACGGGGCACCACCAAGTGCAAACAAAATTATCACTTCACTCATAGTCACTGCAAACAAAATTATCACTACCAACTACAAACAAAATTACCCACTGAACACCATAACCTTTATTATCATATTCCACCTCACCCAAAGTCTCTCATTAACCCACATACATATAATAATAATAAATTAATAAACTGTAACCTCTAGACATACACTGAATTCAATGTTTAAAAGCATACCTATTTGACAACATGAAGTGCAGACGTTCTCTTCCTTTCTTATTCATCCGCTTAGGTAAGTTTTTACCTCTCTTTCTTTTCTAAATCAATCAGGTACTAAAAGTGACAAACCCTATTAACTTATTTTAATATACGGGTAAAAACAAATTATAAACTTTACTCATTAACCATCAATGAAATTAAAAGAAATTATTTAATAAATATATGCCAATTAAGTAACTATAGTTATTGAATAGTTTTAAATTTCTAAAAAGTACATTTTGGGTCGTTACTTTAACCACCACAAAAAATCGTGTTCGTCCTCAAACATGAGGAGGAAGAAGAAGGAGGATAACCCACTTTACCGAAAGATTGAGTTATGACCTACTAGCATTTCTGTAAGTGAGTACCTCCTTAAAATTATTCTAACAAGATAAAGACTAAGAACTGAACTTTCGAATAAAACTTTGAAAAATCTTCTCATCAAGAGTGATCACCAATTTAAAGAAAAACTCATGAACCTAATATGAACAAAAACTCACTAGAACATAACACAACCATCAGTATGACTCTTTTCTCGCATAGCCATGCTAACATTCTTAGCCAATACCGAGTACAACCAAAAGTGAACTTTAACTAACCACCATACACTCATAGTGCACCAACTATCACAAATTTTATCAAGGGAGGATCAAACATATCTAACCCAAAGAATGAAATGAGCAAGTTTGTCCAAGGATTCTACCCTATCAAGAGGACATAATAGGATTGGTACATCCGATCCACCACTAGTGATTCACTCATTGGTATAAAAATACATGTGAGCATATACATCGAATTATACTCCAAATCATGTCCAACATGAAGTAGGTTGGTCACATAAGAATATACGAAACAAAAATTGATTAACACAATTTACCCTGTTCATAGAGCCCACAACAAACATTGCCATTCATGTGACTCTCCAACTCTTTGATTTTTAGCCACTCACAATCATTCCCATTACAATATTAAAAATACTCGATTCATCAAGCCCCAGATACTTTCCACAGTACTCCATTGAAATTAACACTCTTAATACCAATAAATATCTTTACAATATAAATCATTTACCTTACTCTCAAATTGTCACTAGTATTAAAGTCCTTATAGCAAACACATTGTATCCTGTAAAAATTTCAAAATATGGCTCCCTCTATTTCCATTTAAGCATTTCATGACAAATATAGGTCGCACCCAAAACTGATTGCATTAGTTTCAGATCTAAAAGTGTTTTACCATCATGATATATCAATTGAATCACACTCAATGTCTTCACATAATTTTTTCAATTACCAAATTTCAAATAAAAATCAAAATTATCATATACCTCATACAAGCACTTAAGAAATCCTTGGTCACTCCATTAATTCAATATACTATAAGCTCATAAATTCTACTCACTAAATGACTATGTAACACATCATAACAATCTGTATCGTCCCATCAACAAAATACTTTCAATCCCTTCAAATCTTCATTAATCATGTAAATTGTAGGTCCGCATAGTTGAACACCAATAAGTTACTTATCATAATTTGAACAATCTAGCTTAACGTAACCACATAGAATCTTCCACACATAGTTGCTTTTCACCTAACAAAAACTCAATCTTTAGAAAAGTCGATGATGAACTAGTTCACATCTCACATTCATATCAAATCTCATACGCAAAAATCAATAAATCCTTCAACTAAAACCAAGGGCTTATACGAGAGGTATTATTCCTTCACTTTTCTTAAATTCTTTCCATGACAAAAAATTATAACTATCATCAACCCTTCAATACACCTGACTCCTGTTCACTTTGCTGACTCGCTTACCACTCTTATTATTTAGCCAACAACCCTTGACATTTTTACCTTATCCTAAAAATAAATCATTAAATGAAACCCCCTTAGGTGTAACCATCAAAAGATTACCAACTATACTACTCAACTTTTAATTCGTTCCAAATGTTTTATACTCAATGTGATCGATGCTTTCTTACCTTAACAATTAATACCTTGACACATCTTAGCTTATTCTTGATCACCTCTCCATCCTTGTCATATCTTTCACTGAAAATCCGTCACGACCAAAATCTAGACCACAGGCGAGACCGCCGTCATTTACCACTCAGGGGTCGCAGACAAGCCTACTTACGTCATTCTTATTTTACATAGGTTAATTTTAGTAGAAAATTTGAAACTCTTTGTTTCTTAACACACTTATAAAAAACCATTTTCATTAATACGTAAATATTCACCATCAACAATCTAATAATAAGAGATAAGCAACTGAAAGAAACAGTTCAATTCTTATTAAGTGTATAATTGCCGAAATTGCACCAATACATAGTCTAAATAAAAATAGGTAAGAAACACTAGTGGAACATGCTCCACTAGATCAACTCTAAAACTAAGCTAGAATATAAAACAACAGCATCCTCAAAAGCATGAGGACCTACCAAAGCCGGATATGTTGAACGTCCGGGTAACTGTAGCGATGATCCTGTAACTCTATCGTCCACTTGTCCGTGCACATAAAATAGTCAAGTTTGTATAGGGTTAGTACACACTTGTTCTAAGTATGGGTATATTCAAGCACACACAACGAACATGCGTGAGAAAGAATAGTTATTTCATAACAACATGAGTTTTGGAAGTCAAGTCAGTAGAATTGCCAAATCGAGATTACGAATGTTAGTGAACTTTCCAAATTGGATTAGAAAGGTCATGCCATGAGAGTAATATGCATAATAATAAGTATCATATTGCACACAGCACGTAAAATCTTCATATAGTACATACCATAGCACATAACATATAACACATAGCTTTTTTCATATCATTCATTCATATGGCAGGAGACCATTGATGTCATGGACTTGACATTAAGACTTTCCAAAATGAGGGCTCAACATATGGGACCTCAACTAGGGAGTCTTCAGTAGAGAACACAGAGTCTGCTTCATCCATTCATACGTACTTAATTTCATTTCAATCATAGGCCAGTGTGAACACCAGATATACCTAGGATGTAGTTTAAGACTTTCATCGGGTTTGTTGTGCAATGATCAGGAACGACCTAATGTCATTACCTGAGTCTAGCTCACCTCTGTATTATCCTATCCTAACACCTTCGGTATCATTCATTTCTATATATGCTTCATTTGAGGCTGGCCTTATTCATTCATTGGGAACTTTAACTTTAACCGACATAGATCATGTGACATGAAATCCAGTGTCTCCCCTGCACCGAAAAGAGGTGGAATCACAGGCCAAAGTGACGCAATAACATGCTAGCGTATATGGAAATTTAACCCCGTAAGATCCCTATATTGGCAGTATAGGTTCAAGGACTAGGAGATGTATGGAGATCCATGCCCGGTAAGTCGGAGAGTATCATCTCATGAGAGTTACGTGAACCTTCGCCCTTCCCGAAAAAAGGCATCACCACTCATAGCTAGCCTATCGGTGCTCAGTATAAAGTTCCATTACATTCAACTCATACGTCATGGAAGCTGGCTTCTACTATGAGGACAACATAGCTCATTAGATGATTTCTCATCTCATCATTAGTATTAAGTGTGTTAAACTCAACACTTTCATTACATTGTTCAAAGAGAATGGTCTCTTCATTATCGTACACTGTCCTTCGTGAGTACGTATTGGTAACTTTTATTTAGGCTCACTTGAGATTGCTCTCATCATATTCATTAGCCTCATGTCATGTTGTAACCACAAGCACCCTTGCTTTTCATAGTTACTCACGTCTCATTACGTGAATGCTTATTTCATCATTTGATAGTTTATCTCATCATATGCCAATGCACTTGGCAACATAGTGTATCTTACACTCATACTTAACCCTCCTAGGGTTCATCATTTCATTACATACACCTTAGGTTCACTTATTTTTGAATGTATCTTAGGCATATGTGTCTATACATACAAGCCATGGGGCTTCATTCGTAGTTTGCTAAGTGATTATTACTTTCCTAAGATTATGTAGTACAAGACTTACGTATGTTGTATATATGCCAAGATCTTAATTTTTGATCCAAGTATATGGCATTATTCCTTTATATTTTACTCACTTATGACTTATGCATCAATACGGAAATTTTGGCAAGGGAACCCAAATCTTGGATATCATTTATATTGTTCATTAATTTTATTTCTAATATTCATAACATTAGAACTCAAAATTAAATCTCAACATTTACATTGAAGAGGTTAATTTTTTCTATTTTAATTTCACTCTTAGATAACCGAATGGTTGGGGGTTCGAGCCCCCACAACCCCTCTTATTTTTAGAGTTAAATTCGCTAAAACAGGGAGGTTGTGGGTTCGAACGCCCACAGCCCCCC
>NC_028647.1:13225371-13241837 GCF_001406875.1 Solanum pennellii
CCCCCCCACTTATTTTTTTTTTTTAAATCTCGCTGAGGAGACTGTGAGGTGGCGGGTTCGAACCCCCACAGCCCCTCTATCTTTATTTTATTTAAATAGGCTAGTGGAAATGAGGTTGTGGGATCGAATTCCCACAACCTCACTTTATTTCCTTTTTATTTCGCCTTTCCCTTCAGCTCTTAGGTCGTGGGTTTGATCCCCACGCCTCACATTTTCTTTTTTTCATTATTTCCTCTCCTTTCGCGCGTACTGGGAGGTCGTGGCTTCGAATCCCACGCCTCCCAATTACTTGTTTACTTAATTTTTTTCTGCTTCTCCTCCCCATAGGTCGCGAGTTGAATTTTCCACCAGCCCAATTTCCCTTATTATTATTTTTTTTTTGCAAAAACAGGAGCTTGGATCGAATCCCCCAGCCTCCATTTTCCTTTTTCTTTCCCTCACGAAACCAATAGCTAACGGGTTCGATTCCCCTTAGCTCCTTCACGTTTTTCTCTTATTTTTCAGCTTTCTCAACATGTGAGGTCTTGGGTTCAATTCCCATTGACCTCACTTATTTATTTCCCTTTTTAACAACCAAGAATTTAACCTTATGGGAGAGTATGCAATCTGGAATTTTTTTTATTATCATTCTTCACTCATTTTTAGTCACCTCTTTCATGAGTTTATTTATCTAAAAGAGTTTTATTCAACCCAACATTTTTCATTATATTAAACACCACATTGCACACATTACACACATAAAATACACCAAAAACACATGAATATTCGACCCCAAAACATTGGCTAAAGCCACTGCCCACGATGCACACACAACACCAATTTTTGGTTACACTTCGAATTTCGTTTTTGTAATTTCCATCACATAAAACATGTTCACACTTAATATAAATACGTCAACCATGCCTAAGTCTAGAAGCACAACACATCCATCCTAAGAATTCGTTTGGGAGCTAAGGACAAGGAAATACAAAGGGGAACAACCTTAGTTTTCAAGAGCTTGAGAAACGTTCGAAGGAAAGTACTCTTGGAGAAAGAATTCCAGGAGAGAAAACCAATACCTTTTGATGTTGTTCAAGTGTGAAGCTTCTGCCCGGAAACTCCTCCAAATCACGCCCAATTCACTTCAACGTACACCTCACTCGACGAACCTCTCTTAGCCTTAGCGTTTTGATTACTTTGTCTTTTATTTAACATTTCTTGTGAGTTCTTCAAGTGTGAAGAACTCTTGATGTATTTTCTAGTTTTTGTTGGATTTGACAGAATAACGTGAGAGAGAGAGATTGAGAACGTGAGATAGAGTTGAGAAACGTGAGGGAGAGAGTTATTAGGATTAGTTGACTAAATTTAAGACTTAGTCAAAATAGGATTTAATTAACTCAATAAAAATCTGATTTATTTTAATTAATACGTGAAGGACCATTTTACCCTTGATAAATATATTTTAATTGATGATCAAATTATCAATTCCTTGCTCCTAGTGGGGCTCGAACCCGAGTGGCAACGCATTTACGAAAATGGGTCACTCTATGTCGCCCCAAATTCAAAAAGCTCTTTTAATTAAATTATTTTATTAATTCCTCAGGGTAATTACAATATTTTGGCCAGAAAATGACCATTTTACCCCTGGACTTTCAAAACATAAAATTTCTTCTTTTATGTCCGTTAAAGACTCCTTCGATTATATCTTCATTTTCGCGAGCCTTACTTGATTGGTTCCAACCAGTCCAAGCCCAACAAACTCCCCAAGTTAGTTGGCTTGATCATAGTAAGGGTTCTAAGGTCTAGTTCTACGCGTATCAATCCGTGTGAACCTTGGTTTAATCACAAGCATTCTTGACACCCTAAGTCTTGATCCTATTCATTTTTAGATTTGTTACATTATCCCCTCCTTAGGAAGATTCGTCCCTGCATGACATTACTACTTCAAATCATAGTGCCAAATAGGTGATAATAAAATCACCATACACAGTCAATCAATAGCAACAAAAATACAGAGAGATAAGGAAACATAGGCTTAAGAGTAGAAAGTCTAACCTCAAGAGCTGAAAAGATTAGGGTAGTGGGCTCTCATGTCGGCCTCAGCCTCCCAAGTAGCACCCTAAACAAGATGATTTCTCCACAACTCCTTCGCTATAGCAATCTCCTTGTACCTCAGCCGCTTGACCTTTCTGTCTAAAATCTCAACAGGTTCCTCCTCATAAGACAAGTCTTCACCAACCCCCAAACCTTCAACAGGTAGGATTGATGCTGGATCACCAAGGCACTTTTTCAACTTAGAGACATGAAAAGCTGGATGAACAGAATCCTGCTCCGCAGGAAATGCTAACTCATATGCCACCTCACCCATACGCTGTAGTATCTCATATGTCCCAACATACCTCAGACTCACCTTCCCTTTTCTACCAAATCTCATCACCCCTTTCATAGGCGATATTTTAAAGTACACCTTGTCACCAATATCAACCTCTAAGGGTCGTTTTTTTTTATCAGCATATGACTTCTGCAAATTGTAAGCAGTAGTCAACCTGTCCCCAATCACTCTGACCTTCTCTAAGGCCTCATGAATGATCTCCGGACCCAAAAGGGATGACATTCCAACATAAAACCACCCAACAAGAGATCTACACCTCCTACCATACAGTGCCTCAAACGGTGCCATCCCAATGCTGGAGTGATGGATATTATTATGCAAAAACTCTATCAAAGGGAGATGGTCATCCTAGTTACCTTTAAAGTCAATTACGCACGCTCTCAACATGTCCTCCAATGTCTGAATGGTGCGCTCTGCCTACCCATCTTTCTGAGGATTAAAGGCAGTTCTAAGCTTTACCTGCGTGCCTAAGATTATCTGGAAAGATCTCCAGAATTGTGAAGTAAACTGAGCTCCTCTATCTGAAATGATAGACAAAGAAATTCCATTCCATCTTTCAATATCATCAATGTAGAGTTTTGCATAATCCTCAGCTCTATAAGTAGACTTCACAGGGATAAAGTGGGAAGACTTAGTCAATCTGTCCAAAATAACCCATATGGAGTCATGTTTCCTCCTAGTCCTCGGAAGAGCAACCACGAAGTCCATATTAATGGCCTCCCACTTCAAAGTCGAAACCTCAATAATCTCAGTCAGACCACCACACTTAAGATGCTCTGCCTTAACCTGCAGACAATTAGGACACTAGCCACATATTCTGCAATGTCCTTTTTCATGCCATCCCACCAATAAATCTGCTTAAGATCATGATACAGTTTGGTGGAACCTGGATGTATGAATATCTGGAACCATGGGCCTCTGCCACAATCGTGGTCCGCAAATCATCCACATCTGGTACACACAGCCTGTCCTGGTATCTAAGAATGCCATCACCTTACAAAGCGAAAGACTCATTCATTTTTAACAACACTGAGTCCTTCATCTTTATCAACACAAAATCAAGATGCTGAACCTTCTTGACTTCAACTACCAAGGATGATTCAGAACTAAGATGAACTGAAACACCCCCACTAGTAGAGTCAACCAACCGCACACCCAGTCTTGTCAATCTGTAAACCTCTTTCACCAGCTCCTTCATCTCATCCTCAACGTGGGTTGTACTTCCCATGCTCATCCTGCTCAAAGTATCAGCTACAACATTAGCCTTACCAGGATGGTAGTCCACATTCATGTCATAATCCTTCAATAGCTCTAACCATCTCCGCTGACGTAGATTCAACTCCCTCTGTGTGAACATGTACTGGAGACTCTTATGGTCTGTGAACACATCAACGTGCACTCCATACAGATAATGCCTCCACGGCTTTAGTGCAAACACCACAGCTGCCAACTCCAGGTCATGAGTGGGATAATTCTTCTCGAACATTGAGTTGTCTGGAAGCATAGGCTATCACCTCAGCAGCCTGGATGAGACCACAACCCAAACCAACCCTAGAGGCATCACAATAAACCGTGTAATTCTCATTACACTTAGGTAGAGTAAGCACCGAGGCTGAAATGAGTATGTCCTTGAGCTCCTAGAAACCCTTCTCACAAGTCTCCATCGATTCAAACTTGGCTTTTTTCTTCGTTAAAGCTGTCAATGGGGCAGCAATGGAAGAAAAGCCCTTCATAAACCTGCGACAGTAACTTGCCAATCCCAAAAAGCTACGAATTTCAGTGGGAGTAAGAGGCTTTGGCCAGTTCTTAACAGCTTCAGTCTTCCTGGGGTCCACCTCTACACCGTGATCGAACATAACATTACCCAGGAAGGTAACTGATCTCAGCCAGAATTCAGACTTGCTGAATTTGGAATCCAACTAATGCCGTCTAAGTACCTGCAAGGTTAGTATCAAATGTTGTTCATGCTCTCCCTTTGTCTTAGAGTAGATGAGAATGTCATCAATGAATAGTATGACGAAAGAGTCAAGGTATTCACGGAAAACTCTGTTCATGAGATCCATAAATGCAGTGGGTGCATTCGTGAGACAAAATGACATAACCAAGAACTCATAATGACCATTACTGGTACGAAAGGCTGTCTTTGGGACATCTCCCTCCCTAACCCTAAGCTGATGATACCCTGAATGAAGATCAATTTAGAGAAGAAACTAGACTCTTGGAGCTGATTGAAAAATTCATCTATTCTGGGAAGTGGATACTTATTCTTTAAAATGACTTTGTTGAGCTGCCGATAGACGATAACATTCTAAGGGTCCCATGTTTCTTCTTTACAAACAACACTGGAGCGCCCCACGGGGATATGCTCGGCTGAATGAAACGCTTATCAGTGAGATCTTTTAACTGTAGCTTCAACTCTTTGAGTTCTGCTGTATCCATTCTATAAAGAGGAATTGAGATTGGTTTAGTATCGAGTTCTAAGTCGATACCAAAGTCAATCTCTCGAAGAGGAGGGACCCCAGGAAAATTTTCAAGAAACACATCTAGGAACTCGTTCACTACAGGCACTGATTCTATGGAAGGAATGTCATGATCTAAATCATTAACACTCACAAGATGACATAGTAATCCCTTGGACATCATTTTATTGGACTTAAGATTTGAAATCAAGGGATTAGGACAACTCAAATTGTACCCCTCCCAGACTAACAAGATCATAAATACTCCGATTATTCTATGTCTAGCCTATACCCATCAATCCACCTAATTCTATAATCAATATCTTAAAGTTAAAACCAAAAGATATTTCTTACTTCCTCCAATTAGCACAATTTAATGAAATTTAAGTAATTCAATAAAGCTAATATTTAATTACCTATCTCAATATATTAAAAACATAACTTTATAACATGATAATAATATTATAAAACTTAATTCCTATACCACTGGTGATGAAACCAGTGGTAGGCTCAACAACTGAAATTCTATTCCTATATATAAAACTCAATTTAATGAGCACCTAAGCAGTAGTGGAAATTTGAGAATAATAGCAATAGCATTTATCTTTCTCCATACAAAATTTAAAATGTTTTGCTTTTCAATTTCATCCAAGGCACATGCTTAATTTATTCTCTTTCAAGAGTTTGTGTGCAACTAGTACGCAACAACCACCGCTAATGACCATTACACACGAGCACCGTCAACCAGCATATACATGGAATACCATCATATTCTCTATGTAGATATCTAAATGACATATGTTTAACTATTATGGATAAGGACTAATAACTTTCACTTTAAGTCTGCATACTTAGTGAGGTATTGAGTTTTTGATCATATGCTTGTTGTTATCTTAAGTTGATTCATGGCCATAGACGGTTAACAACAAAAGTATATATATGCCACGTTATAGTCGATCAATAGTTTTGACAGGAGAGCCATCTATTTATGATTTTCAAGATACCTTTCTTAACTCCGTAAAATAATCTCAATGGAAACTTAACAAATTAATGGAGTTAATCTCGTCTCCAACCTAATGCTACTATGTAACCTCAATTTCAACCCAACCTTAATTACATAATCAATATGATAAAATTGGGACATAAATCAATACCGGAATATATTTAACACTTAGAATATTACCTGTTCGCTAGTTCTCTTAGTCACTGCAGGAAGATTTGCTAGGTTTATTTTTCCCTATCCTCTCTTTTCCAGATTATATCTTTTCCAAAAATTTTATATAACTAATTATAACCATGGTAAAAGTGATACATTGCTAAATTTAAATTTTATGTTCTTTAACCTCCAACTCTATAAATTATTAAAACAACGCCACTAATTACATAATTATAATTACGAATAGTCCAATACATCCCTTTAAATCTAACGGAAAATATTTTTTGACATAAAAAGTTCTAGTGCTCAAAACGACCAAAAATGATCGTTACATTCAGAACTAAAAAACTTACTTAAAAATAGGTCACTCAAAAAAATGAATTAAAAAAAGGTTTGGGTTTGGGAAATTTTAAAGTCAATTCAAACACCTTGTCGTGATACGTATGTGTTTAACTAAGTCTATAAAAGGCAAACATTAATTGTGGTAGAAATTCTATAAAAAAAAAAGAAGCTAATTCATGAAATTACTTAAGTTAAAAGATACACCTGCAATGCTTGTTATAAATATACAACAAGTGAAAGACAAATCTTCCTAACCAAAATATTTCTTCTCCCTTTATTGAATTGCATCGATATATAGAGAAATAATATCAAAATCAGAAGTACAATGGATGAAAGTGATAAAAGAAGGAGAAACGTCTCACATAGTTTTGTATTATGGGTTCATTAATAAGTTAAAATGTTTGAATAGGGATGAAGTATTGCAAAGCAATATCATTATTTCATCGCAATCTAATGAGAAGCTACCTTGTTCATCCCAACAAAAAAAAATCCAATTAACACCTTCTCTTGTCATGTTTTTTTATCCTATATTATAATATATACCGTTTTCTATTTTTTGTCTCACTCATAGTTGTTGATTTGTTCTTTTTAGAAAGCTTCTCCTAGTAGTCGTTAGGTTATTTATCTTTAATAACTCAATGTAAGCAATATTACAAAGTATTTTTCTTTTACCTTCCTTTTCTTTCGTTTTTAATTTCCAAAGAATTCTATGGTGTTTCTCCTCTTTTTTATTTAATTTAAAACATCCACAAATTTAAATACCATTAAAAAACTCACAAAAATAACTACAGTTTATTTAAATGTGTCTACGTCCATTTTAATTTCGAGTTAAATTAAACAATTAATACATATTAATGTTACGCGATATATGTTCTTCGTATTTGCCATCTCTTCTCAAATTTGTTATTTTTGTGTTATTACAATGCCATTATATTTAATTACAAAAACTTTGTTTGATCCCTCATCTTCCTATATATGGTAGATTATATGTTGTTATTTAAATAAATTAGTGAATTTATTTTGATTATTTTATGTTAAATTGGAATAAAATATATTTCGTATTTATAATTTCGTGACTTGATAAACTTCATAATGCTACTATAGTTTCAATTCTAATTTGAGAAACTAAAGAGATAGCGGAAAATTGAGTTGTTAAAATATATCAAATAGTAAGTGTAGAAAAGATATTTCAAATAATAGTTCACATATAAATCATTATTGACTCATTTTTACAAAGCAATTACCTATTTTTATGGTAGTTGTGTCATATAGTAAGTGTTGTATTGTAAAAGATTAATGCATCAATTGAACACTCTTTCTGAGATAAGAATATCTCACTCTTTCTGAGATAAGAGTATCTAGTGATACATGATCATCATCTTGATTCATTTTAAATATCAAATTAAATTATTTGTGTAAAAAATTTAAATGTATAATCAAATTAATAAAATTGGGGGTTTTAAACTTCGCAATTTCTAATGTTGGTTCGATTTTTTGAAATACCAAACCAAATCATTTATGTTTAACTTTTAAATTGATAAACTAAACCATAGTAATAAACCTTGATTTTTTCTTATTTTTCCGGTAAAATATTCATACAAGTATTAACTTGTCCTCAAAATATTTTTTTAATCCAACCATCATAAAGCTATCTAAGGTGCTTCTCAACAAAATAACACAAAATATGAGATGTGTGATGACACAAAAATATTCAACAAAAAAAATTATAAAATCACATAAAATAAAATTTTCAAATAAATAAGTCATTATGAAAATGATTATAATTTAAAGGTACTCAATCACCTTAAAATAAGTCTAAAAAGTATTAATTACATGATTAACATTAAATCAAAATCAAAATTACGTTATGTAGTTTAAATGTCTAAATCAATGTAAAACTAAAGTATAAATATTCAACATTAGTGTTGAGTTAATTAATTTATTTCTTTTGTTAGAATTAATGTTTAGTTATTTCTGAATTGTCCTTCATTAGAATTGCATATAGAAATGAATTATAACCTTTACTTCACTATTCAAAATTCTAAATCTCAAAAAATTTAAAAATACATTTGATGATGAAAACTATGAAAAATTATAAGTGATATTAAAAATTATATAGAAGTAAATAATTTTATCATAACATATCTTAACTCGAAATATCTAGGATTAAACCAACAAACTAAGAATAGTTATTTTCGGAAAGAAAAGGAAAAATCTGGAAAATTTCCCAAGTGTAAAATTAATTTTTTGGTGATTTTCAAACGGTCATAACTTCTAGCTCAAGAGGAGTATGGGCAGTTCTTTATATGAATGGAAAGCCCTTGAAAATATCTCTACAACGGTTCCGAGTTTGCTATTTTTCGATGTCATATTAGGGATATATGATATTGAAAGTTGGGCTATTGGAGTGAGGAAAGTCCTATTTGGATTTTAGTAAGGGTAAAGTATTCTTTTCACCTTAATGTTTCCCAATTTGTTTTAAGAGTTTAATTGGGGTAAAGCCAAGTTTTAGTTTTTATTAGAAAATTACTTTTTACGTTTAAGGCTTGGGAGAAAAGAGAGAGAAGAAGGAGAAGGTAGAAAGAACAATATTTCACCAAGAACGTGAAGAGATCCTCGTGGAATTCGTCGGGGTCATCCCTAAGCAGGTATGTGGCATCTTTTCTAGATGGGTTCTTCCACCCACACAATAATACTTTTAATATAGAGAAATTAGAGTAAGTTGAATGACGAACATCGAAGTTCTTAATAAAAAAACTGTTGAATTCTTGTTGGTTGAGTTGTGGTATGCGTTTGGTTGTTTGATTCCTGTTTCCAAGTTGTTTTACTATTCTAAACTATTTGGTATTGAGGATTTTAGTGAGCCAAAGTGTTTGGATTGAGATCCATGGGAGTTTAGAAGGTTTTGAATTAAAAATCGAAGAAGAAAGGTCGAAATCCCAACAAACAAGCTCTGGGGCGCCGCGCCTGCAAGAGCCCCTCAGGGCAACCTCTGTCTAACAGGGCCTGGCGTGCCGTGCCAGCCGGAGCCTCTCAATACATCCTATTAATCCTTTCAAGTATAGTATTTTTTGTTTAGAATTTTAACTTGCATACTCGTATATTCAATGTACTGATGCAAGTTGGCCTGCATCGTCTTATGATGCAGACGCAGATAACTAGGATCAGCATCCAGTGCCTCGTTGATCCATCTCGAGCATTTAGAGTCAGTGGTGAGCCTCCTTGCTTCTTGGAGGACTTTTAAATTATTTTTCATATTTCCTTTATAAAATGTTATGGGGTTTTCCTAACATTCATCTTATTAGTAGTAGAGGTTCATAGACAAACATATAGTCAGACACTTAGTTTTGGGTATAACTTTATTAGCAGATATACATATAATGTGTTGAGAATTAAGTGCCATATTTGGCAAAGAATATTATTTAAATTGTTTTCATGAGAATGTTTCCTTCTTTATACTTAAGTTAAGTTAAGTTTACCGGTGGGTTAAGTATGCCTGACCAAGGGTTCGCTTAAGGCTAGCAATGGTAGTCGGTTGTAGAGGGAGTTGCTGGGATAGTAACAACCCCTCACTTCCAAACTGAAGGTTGTGAGATCGAGTCACCAAGGGAGCAAAAGGGGTGGGGGCTCCTTGGGAGGGGGGGGGGAGGTAAAAAAACCCAAACATAGGTAACTCGTCCAGAATAATAAGGGTTAGGCTCAAACAAATTTAAATTTTTTTCAATCTCAAATTATTCAAGCATAACCCATTTAAAGAGAGTTCTCAATTTAGCACAATTTAATCTCCAGTTTCGAGCGTTTTAAAACTCTTTACTAAGATATTTTCTTATATTAGATGTATGAATTATGATCTATTCTACATATTTAACGATTTATCTATCTATTTGTTGTTTTTGTACAAAAAAATTGAGCTGAAATTCGCTTTGTGATTATAAAAGTTAAATATCATTATGTTAAAATTATTTAGATTAATCGAGTTAAAATGGGCGGGTCAAGACCTAACCCAATACTCTAGAACCCAATGTAATCTTTGGCAGATCAAGACCCAACTCGATTTCTATTTCAATCCATTTTAATATCTCCAATTTTAACCCACCTAGCCCACCTGATACCCCCCTACTGTTATGTAAAAAACACTTTTTCTTAAAATAATATATATAATGTCGGGTTGATTTGGTCTTAGGTTGACTTCTTTTTTAGTTGAACCAAATCAACAAATTATAGTTGTATCATATTTCAATACCAAATCAAATCAAATGAACCACAAATAAGATTTTTTGTTATTTTACTTGATATACAGTAATTCATTTTCAGTTGGATTTTGTACACTAGTTGCAAGTGTCTATATACGTCTATTTAAGCAAAATACTAATTATGGATGGTAAATTCCAAAGGAATAACTACATTGATAAAGTTACCAAAGTAAGAGAAACACATTAATAATTGTAATAAATATTATAATATAAAGAAATTTTTTCAAAAGTAAGAATCTTTTTCTCCGTTTATTGATATCAATTGATGGATGTCCGCATCAGAAGGAGAGTATATGAGAGTGATAAAATAAAGATAAGCTTCGCGCTTAGTCTTGTCTTATGAATAATTAATAAGTTAAATATATTGAATTGGTTAATATTTTGAAATAGGATTTGATAATTTGACAACAATATGATAAGAAGTTACCGTGTGCATCCAAACAAACAAAATCATTCAAGTGACATCTTACCATGTCTCGTGGTTAATATGAATAGATGATTAAGTATGTAGTAATTATACATAAAATACATGAATATATCCTATCATCTTTGCTAAAACATGGGTCAAATGTGGTGCACAGATATGTAAGCATTACTTAATTTTTTCATATATATGTACAAATCAAACAAGATCACGGTTGAACTTTCATCATAAGGAAAATTTGTAGAAGTTGTCAGAGATCATCATTGTCTTCACCTTTCAAAGAATTCTGTACTCAAACTATGTCAAATGATATAGCAATAGTAGTTGACACAAAAGAGATTAAATGTACAGATTGGTGGATCGTAAACTGCTCACAACTAGACAATAAAGAAGTATGAACATCTATTAATGCGACAAGATCAATCAATTCAAGATGCATTTGTTAAGCAATCTAATCAAACCAAACTAGAGCACACAATTTGTTTAGAAGCTTTTGTTGAGGTGGTGAGACTACTTTTGAATCAAGGATAGATACTTCATGGACATCGATAAGATGAGTCATCATTAAGCAAAGGTAGCTTTTTGAAATTCTTGCATGGTATGAGAGGAGGTGTGATAAAATTAGAGATATTTTGTTGGAAAAAACTTCAAAAAAATAATAATATCATCACCCAAACCGTCGTGATTAGCACCAACACTCACTCTAGTGGGAGAACCACTACTACCATCCAACTAAAGTAAATAATCTAAACTAAGATAATTATTTTATTGAAGCAAGTCTAATAAACTAAAAAGTGTGGAAAATACACTTAGAATAACATGAAAGTCAATTTACCAAAACTCTAACAATGACAAGTGTAAGAACACGTGGTGCAACCCCAAAACGAACATCACCTCAACAAATGGTTTGAGTACGAAAAGAGTTGATCTAAACAAAGATAACTCAAGAAAGCCTATAAGAACTAGCTCACCCTTGAATTTAAATGGTCACTGATCTTATAAACGAGGTGTGTCAATAGCTATAGAAAGATGCCTTGTACTCAACAAAAAAAATAAGATCACGTGCAGAATTAGTACACTACCATATTGTAGTGATGGAATCACGTGGCTATCCCACTAGTGAATAACATTCAAGCAATTACAAGATTATAACACATTCATAAATATCAACATATTCAATACTATCATAAGAACCAACATCATAATTCACATGATTCATCACATAGTTGGTCCTTTCCTTGAATCAAAAGTCAAACTGTTAGCATGCCAAAATGTGCAATCTGATCAATTTTTTTATGCTGAACCTGGGCAATCGATACAATTAGCATGCACATTCATAAATATCAACATATTCAATACTATCATAAGAACCAACATCATAATTCACATGGTTCATCACATAGTTGGTCCTTTCATGGAACTCAAATTCAAACTGTTAACATGCCAAAATGTGGCAATCTGATCAATTTTTTATGCAAGAACAGGGCAATCGATACAATTAGGACGCCGGAAAATGACAATCCAAATGAAGTTAGTGTGCCAAAACGTACGTGGCAGCCGATCCCAATCACACATCACTATAATACATCAAGATCACCATTCAATCATGATTTCATGCTATCGATATTTATGTATCTCATTTCAACATCTATGACTAATATCGAAACATGCATACATATATAAGTACCACAATGAAGAAAAATAAGTATATATCGCACAATCATAAAATCGCTACAATCACCTACCTCGACATAAGCTTGAAAACCTAGACAACTTGATCCTTCCTTTCCGGATTTGATCTGCTTGTTTGTGCTTTACAAACAACAATTTATATATGGGAGTCAATAAAGAAACACTAAATTTCTGAATACTAACAAACTATGAATCCTAGTTCAAAACCATGATCGTAATTCTTAGATCGAAACCCTTCCCCTTCAATGATAACCCAAGAAAATAGGTTCTACGGATTAAAAAATTGATTCAGTGAGTTATAACTTACCGATCTTGAGGCCAAAATGCCTCTGTAGCTCCCCCGACGGAGGTACAATGTACCCTTTCACTAAAATATTATTTTCGGAAGTACTACTAATCCAAATTCGATTATGTAAAGTGGTACAAGTTTGTTATTATCTTATCTATCCACTCATGTAATATAATTCACAATTCGATCTATTATTTATTACTAGATTTTTTGTACACTTTAATAACTCCAATTTCTTAAAAATCTAGACTAGACAGAATCATGTCGTTAAATATAATAATTTTACTTCTCAAAAAATTGATAAAGATATCATCACTGCGTGTAAGATTGAAAAAATTAAGTTGTTATGAAGGATCTAACTTTTTCCAATTTATCATTGCTAGTCGATGAATGTTGTGATGTGTCACGTAAATAGAAAATGAAATTTATTTGTGATATCTTGTTAAATAGAGATTTGTAATTGAAAGGTTTATTCAGATTGTTCATGTTCATAATACTAGTGCTTTATGTTTTTTTTTTAAAAAAAATTGTTAATTTTCTTGTTCGATATTTTTTGAGTGTATTTCATATACGTGGGAAATGATATTATGGGATATGCAAGGGCAACTGAGTGGAATTAACTTTTGATTCGACAAAGAAGTAAATCAACTCATGCAATCCATTGTTTTGTTCAACAACATTAGTTTACTCTTATTGTGGTACTTAAAATTATTGATGCTGATTCTTAATTTGTTGAAGAGAGTACCAGAGAAATATGACATCTTAAAGTTTGTCAAACATATGAGATTTCTTTCATATTGCACTTGATGAAAGATATTTTAGCTATGACAAATGAGCTTAATGAGGAAACAAGAGGATATTACAAATGTCATTCAAGTTACTAAAGTGGTGAATAGATGATTGCAAAATGTAAGGGATGAAGGATGAGATTCACTTATTGAGAATGTGTCTATATTTTTTTGTTAAGTATGACATTGTGCTACCGAATTTTTTTTGAGTTCTATGTGAATTTTGAAAGATATCGATGTAATGTGACTGAGTATACTATCTCACATCATTATCGTGTTAAAATTCATCTTAAGATTATTTATCGACAACTTAAAGAACTCAATGATCGTTTTCATTAGGTGAGAAAAAATTTACTTACTGGAGTTGCTTACTTGAATGTTGTTGACTCGCTTTTTAATTTTAATATTAGAAAGTACTGAGAGTGACTGAATTATATCCTGATGATTTTGGTGAAAATATGATGGTTACTCTTAAGAGTTAGTTAGAGATAGATATTGTTGATGTCCTTGATGTTGATGCTATGTTCTTTGCCCTAAAAGGACTTGATGATATTTTTTGAAGATAGTCGATGCAAATAAACATTTTATTATTCCCTTGTACTTCGTCTTGTGAAATTTCCATTGCTCTTGCCAGTAGCCATAGTTTCAGTTCGAAGAGATTTTTCGGCAATGAAGTTTATGAAAATTTAAATTCAACATTGAATGGATAATGACCTTAATAGAGGATGTATTGTGCTTTACTTAGAAAAAAAATTAATATTGTTTGTGATGATAATATTATGAATAGGTATCGAGACATGAAAGACTTGCAGAATATAATTGTAATGAATATTTTGATCAATCATGCTTTCTTTTGTTGTTAACTTATTCTCTTATTTATGTTTTTTCCTTTTTTATGTTGAACCCATTTGGTAAAATTTCTAACCCCACCACTGCCTACAAGACTTTTAATAAACCTTGAATAAAATCTCCTAATCAAATATGTTCTAGACCACAAGACTAACAATACAGTACAAGCTTGTGAATAAGAAAACATCTGATTAATATCCTGACTTAACAATCATTTGAAACATATCCAAAATCATAACAATCCTAAGACATCATTTACAATGTTTAACATGTAATTTTGGTCTATACAAGAACCATCTCATCATTTAAATATAAATATTGATCTCTCATGAATCAATATATAACAATACACTACAAAGAGGTAAACTTGCTTCACATATGGAACCCACGCACAAATAATCACATGTACTAGGAGTGGTATTTGAACCAACTATTAGTAATTTGCACCAATATAATTTATGAGTCTATTAAGAGATATTATATACCACACATGGTAATCGAGCCAATCATTTGTATATATCATGCAGTAACCCAAGCCAATGTACCATGAACATGAATAAAATGACACTCTTACAACCAAATAAACACATTTATTGCATAAGAATGACAACAAGCTAACATTTCCGTTTATACTCCTCCCATCTCCCAACAATAAATATAAAAGTTGTACTAATAAAGCAGTTAATAATTATATATAACATAAATGGTAATAAACATTAACACCTCCACAAAGACATCCAACAACAATCATTAGGTCAACATCAGCAATAAAATCCCTTATTATCTTAAGCAAATATAACATACGTTCATCAGCCAAAACATTGTACCCGAAGATCTATACATGTAATATCTCAATAATTTAAAGGTATTATTCAATTAAAGACATGCATGTCTACTTGGTTAAGTCTAGCTTGCTTGGGCGCCAAACAACTATTATACAAGTTTGATCACAGACTGTTGACTCCTTTTGTGAAGCTTTAGTTTGTCCTAGGTCTAAATTAGAACATAAGTACAAAATGAATCACAATTGGTCTAACATTCCTAGATTATAACTAAATCCGAAACTCAGGTCAACCATATGATTTTTTCATCAAATCCATTACTTTCCCATCATTTATTTGTCTAAAACTATAATAAATTCCATGGTTACATAAGAGAATTTACGGTAATTAAAACAAGAAAATATTTGTTCAAAAAAAACCCAAGGTCTTACAGACCAAAATCCTCATAAACCCAAGTTTTCCCACCTTTGGATTAACCCAAACCCTCCCATAGGGCCACAATTACCGTCTCTAAGGCCTATAAATTGAAGTACCGAATTGGGGAACAAATTACGTACCTTTACAAAAGATCTTTATGAAAGCAATGAATATTAGAAGACAAAAACTTCGTATTGATCAAGGTTCCGAAAGTGCTTATGGGAAATTTACCTTTATAACTTATGTCACTATAAAAAGCGGTTAGTAATTTTTGTTGAAATAATTGATCAAATGAATCAATCATTGTAGACATGAATACTTTTTTAAAAAGAAATACTTTGAATTCTTCAAAAAATTGGCCAAAATAAACCTATTAGAGAAGAAGATTTTAACCTCCAAAGTAGTTAACTGGATTTGAAAACACTTTTTTTTCTATAAAAATCCATTCGTTTTTTGAATTTCAGAAAAAATTTCATTGAAAGTATGACCTTAATTTTCAATAAGAAAGGAAATTAAGGTTTTTTCTTTTGTAATATTTAGCTAATAAAACAATCATCAACAATTGGAACTTACGGTTCTGTAAGACTTTGTTTTTTATCTAAAGTTAACTAAATAGAGAAAACACATAACCTCCCCCCCCCCCC
>NC_028647.1:13242413-13295145 GCF_001406875.1 Solanum pennellii
AACCCCCCCCCCCCCCCCCCCCGGAAAAAAAAAAACTTCGCAGCACAATTTACTTTAGCACTGAAACTACATAGGCGATTAAATACACCCTTAACATTTTTATGTGAATTAAATATAACTCTAAGAGTACAATATCATTTCATCTACCCCATTATAGTCATGTAAGTGCTACGTCACAACCATATAAGCACCACATCATTAATTTTCAATTTACTATTTTTTCTCTTTTAAATGTTTTCAATTTTATTAATTCATTACACTTATCAATTAATTAAAAATGCATTTTAAAATTAAAATTTACCACTATGTTCCACCCCTTCTCTTCAACCCCCCTCTTTCTGTCACGATCCGAGTCTACACCCTGGACGTGCCGACACTTGCAGACAATTCCTGGTCCCTAAGTGAACCCTCATCCTGGAAAACTACAAGCCGAAGACTAACTTAAGCATACAAAAGCATAACACTGAAATATAATTCAATAAACTCAACTTTACAAGGCTTTAACTCAAATGAACATCTTTGAATAAAATAATATATTCAACTAGCCATAAAATAGGAATTTATTCTTTAAAACATTTCATTAAATAAATCATGAATACAGACTACTTAAACATACTGACTATTTATGAAGCCTCTAACTGATAAAGATGGAAGTCGGGACAAGACCTATGACATCCTGACTGAACGTAAAAGTAGAGGAAATGCTTCAGAAACAAGGTGGTTCACCATGGCTAACTCGAAATATGGGATTCATCAATGAAGCTCCCGTTGATGATCCTAAATACCTGTGTGTACATCATCAAAAGATGCAAGCGAAATGACTCAATACGTGGAATGTACGAGCATGTAAAGGGAATTCTAAAGTATAAGATAAGCTTGAAACATGAATAGAAAGTAAACATACTTACCTCTTTTCAACTCAACTCAAAGAAATAATAAGATACTGAACTCAAAGATTCAATACTAAAACTTCAAGAGATGATACTGGACTTATTGAAGTACATATTAACTCAAGATACTCAACTGATCTCATTTCATTAGAAAGCAGTTTAAAACAAGTGCAGCATAAAGAAACGCTGTTTAAAAACATGACGTTAAATCAGGATAATAATATCATTAACATATCATGCTCCCACGCAAAGTATACTTGTGTAGTGTATGAATAAAGTCCCATACACCACTCATACTAATTAGAACCCACTGAGGAACCATGTAATTAATTATGTGAGAGTTTCTCGAACCGAAAACCACCATAATTAGCCTAAGTAGTGATACAACGTCTTGCCCACTCTGCCAGAACCGCCCTATACTATTCGTCGCATAGGACATCCTCAACCTAGTGGATCCACTTTCTAAACTTACGTGATCATCTAAAAAGCATGAAACGTTAATACCCATGATAACTACATGGTTTACATGGTGATTTAGTTCATCTGAACTCTCATTCCCACATCGGTGCTTAATAATACTCCCAAAACATGCTTTAGCTCATAGTTTTAATAAATCTTTCTTCCTTTGGTTTGATATAATTTACTGAACCCTTTTGGTTTAAAAAGCTCCTTTTTGAATCAATGTTCCCCTTTCAATTCAAAACTCTTTTGGAAATCTTAGTTTCCTTTTAACTTAAATGTGAAACATTTTTAAGCCTTTAGGGAATACTTAGTTCCCTTATAGCTTTTGAAAAATTAACTCAACTCTTGCTCTTTACATAAGTTGTAAGTTAACTCTTAGAGATTACTTATTCTCTTATAGATTTTGAGAATTGAACTCAATTCTTTATTCTTTCGTGACTTGAACTTGATGTCTTTTAAAACAAAGTGAAAAATATTTTTGAAAGACTTTAGAAAACTTTATAACTTTACTTTGACTTGTATCTTAACTTCTAGGTTACTTTATAACTTAATATTTTTGAAAGAATTAAAATATTTATTCGAGGTTATTGATATGTTTATTTCAACTTTGAGGGTTCATGCGGAATTATGAGAATGAACTACGCAACGCGAGAACTAAAAGGTACTTCTTTACTCTTGTTCGACTTGTAGTTCTTGCAGAATTATGGGCTTGAACAATTCAACTTAAGAGCTTCATGGGTAACATGAAATTTTCCCATATTTAGAAATATAATCTCAAAAGGAATAAGTAACTCAATACTCTAGACTTAGAACATAGAGATACTACTACTCTCAATGATACTTTATTTATGGAATTCATTCGGAGTTATGGGCATGAACAACGGTCTAAGTAACTAGATAGAACACATGTTTATGACTCTCTCATTATATTATTTGCTTCCTCAAAATTTAGTTCAAATCAATGATGGAAATCAAAGAATTCAAAATTGAACTCAAACACTTTCTTGAACTCAACTATTAACTATCTCTTGAATGTGAAGTATAAATTCAAGAGATTTGGTTCATGACATGAAGGTTATCATGACGACAAGTTAGACTCATGAATAAATTCTCTTCATCCTCATACTAACTTACTTGAGTCTTAAAACAAGTTACTATAAGTTGTGGAAGACTCCTCAAAAAGGCTCAAAGGGACATTCTTAGTATGCTCGAAAGAATTCTCAAAACTTAACTCCCAACTCTACCTTGAATTTGAATTATAAATCCAAGGTAATGATCATGTTAGGACTGATTTTAAATGCTTAGAAGTAGTTCATATATTTAGAATTGAAAAGGAGTGAAGCTGCACTTTAAGTGAACACAAACGGAGAAACCGGAGGCAAATTGAATTGGGAAGACGACCGTGGGGCTATGGGTGGCGCGTAGCCCCATCCCTTGGAGTACGGAGATGGGTTTGGGGAGCTCTAGCAAGGGCGCCATGCCAGGCCCTAACCTAGAAAATTTTGCCGTGCACTTTTGCCCATTTTCTCACTATAAATCATATGAAATAAAACGGTTTTTTTCCAATAACTTGGATTCAATTGCTTAAATTAATTATACTATGATATACTGGAAAAAAAACACTAAAATTACTCAATTTGATTTCAATAAATCATCAAAAATCCAACGCAACAAGATTTAGAATGAACCTCAAAAACACCTTTCAAGAACTCATAATGAACTCTAATTTTTAAACTTTAAGCATGAAATTTCGCTGAAAAAAGATACAAAATTGGCGTGTGGGTGAAATAACCAGAAACTATGGAATCTTACATACCTCTTTAGGGATTAGACCAATAGCGAAAATCCGCAACTATACTCAAGAACGTTGATGAACGCCTTCATCCTTTCATCTTTTCTCCTCTTTTCACTTCTTGCCTCTTCTTGAACTACAAACTAAAACCCTAGGTGAATTTTAGGATTTTTAAACTGAACATAAAAATATTAGACCTCTATAATATTACTAAAAATTAATTAAATCCTATTGGGTAAGAAAAGGACAAAAATACCCCGCATTATTTTCGGATAAGTTTCCTTAACTAGACAACCTAACTTCAAAAGGTCATATCTAACTCATCCGAACTCAAAAATTAGCAAAGACGGCGGCGTTGGAAATATTATACAAAGTTATTTCGTATGGTGTCTTGTTGCTCACCTAAAGCATCCTGTGCCAGGAGTTATTATCGTTTGAAGTTGATCAAAATTCAGACATAGCTTAACTTGCAAAATTTCAGATTTTGCTATTTCCAATTTAATTCTTTTTGGAACTCAAGGTGCTAAATCTAGTGAACTGACATGAATACTTAAGAAACTTTTAATTTCTTTGTGAAATCTCACACACTATGATTGACGGTTTGAGTCTTAGTTAGAAAAAATTTATGGGGTGTCACAATATCTCCCCCTTGGGATCATTCTCCCTCGAATGACGACTGATCTGGGTATAGAATGGTTTGCTCATGCTAAGGTCTACTTATGGTGGTATACTTTCAATATATTCAAGATTAAACCAAATCCTTAGGTTTGGAACATACACCTCTCTATAGGGACTCTTATCTCAAGCTATTACTCTTTGCCACCACATTCAAGCATAGTAATCTAAAAACTCCATGAACTGAAAGGAAGTCTAAAAGATATCCCCCAACCTCTTTGGAAATCATTATTATCTTACTCTCAAACACTTGACTTGCTTTTTCATCTTATCATTTCCCCTTAGGTCTAAAGCTAACATTTGAATGTTATGGACCTATTTCATATCTCTAACTAGTTTAGATTCTCATAATGATCTTTTTACACTTGTGAATTAGCCACACTTCACTGCCATTATCTCAAGGTTTGGGTCTGTTACTTCTACTAGTCACATTCATTGCAGCAACATATCAATTTATTACCAACTCTATGTCAAGTCTACTGGATCTAATATCTAGACTAACAAAATCGCCCTTATGTTGCCTTTCTTTTGGATTATGAACCTCATCTCAAATTCAAGTTTAATATTCATTCCTAAACCCAAATATCAATATGATTGCTCTACTATACTATACTTCATTACTACTATGAAAATTTGGAAACACCTGTCCACTAAGACTTCATGAAAATAAGTCAATCCTTACCTCTCAGTCTGCATAATCAAACTACTATTCACTTTCCACTCACAACTTAAGTGCTACCTACTCACTTACTATGCATTATCTCACAAATAAATCTATCATCTTTGAATACCATGACGTTCTCCTTTCGAATTCATAACCCTAAATGAATCTATCACATTATACATACTCTGTATCTTCAATATATATTCACCACTTACACTTGGTCATTAGTAAGACAACGACACATTATTATAACATCTTTTTAGATAAGGTATATTCTACCTAATATTAACTTGCAATACTTACTCTGCCTCCTATCCCGAGCTATTCACAACTCATACTTCTTAGTCTATCATAAGGGAAACATTTCATTAATAATTTATTAGGTGCATGATTATACCAACATAATTTACCAGAACACTGTCTCCTTTTCATGTATCTCTATACTTCTGTATACTTTCCTTTAACGATGGCTCTTTCACTAGTACTGCTCATGATCTCCTTACTCATGCTACTCTTTCGGGCAAAAATCTTACCCAATATCTAATCATACTTCTTAGAAAGGACTTCAGCTAAAACAAGGCTTAATGGAAAGAGTAAAATTAACTTTTAATTCAAGCGCAAGATTCATGTGAATATGAGTGCATTCCTCTGAAACTTAACTCCTAACTTACTCTTAAGCCCCTCTGGAGTCTCATTACTTTCTCAAGAATCTTGATAAGAAAAACTCATCGATAAGGATCTTTATACTTTACTTTTTAACCCCCTCTAGTATGATGGGTAGTCGAATAAATAAGAGAATGCACGAGTTAGAATTGATCTCTACGACTTGGATCATTCGCACAATTAAGAGTATGAAAGAAGGGAAAGCTTTCTTCAATGCCTAGAGTATGAAAGAAGGGAAAGTTTTCTTTAATGCCTATAGTACCTCATTCATAGAAATGGACCCCTCAAAACTATTAATAAGACTCTAATGACACGGCTTCATAGACAACCTAGGACACTTATACACTATGCTCTCATACAAAGTTTGTCATGAACCCAGTCTATACTCTGGACGTAGCCGACACTATAAGACCATTCTTGGTCCTTAAATGTATCCTTATCCTGTATGACTAAAAGTGGAAGACTAACTTAAGTATACAAAGGCTTAAAACTGAAATATAATTCTATAAAGTCAACTTTAAAAGGCTTTAACTCAAATGAACAACTTTGAATAAAATAATATAATCAACTAGACATAAAATAGAAATTTTTAGATCTTAAAACATTTAATAAAATAAATGATTTATACAGACTCTTCGACTATACTAATTATTTATTAAGCCTCTAACTGATAAAGATGGAAGTTGGGACTAGACCCATGACATCCTGACTAAACTAAAAAGTAAAGGAAATCCTCCAGAGCTCACCATGGCTAACTTGAACTTTGGGATGTATCAACGAAGCTCCCATTGATGATCCTGAATATATGTGTCTGCGTCATCAAAACATGCAGGACAAATGGCTCAGTACGTGGAATGTACGAGCATGTAAGGGGAATTCTAAAGTATAACATAAGCTTGAAACTTGAATAGAAAGGAAACGTACGTACCTCTTTACAACTCAACTCAAATAAAGAATAAGATACTCTCAAAGATTAGGTACATAAACTTCAAGATATGATACTCGACTCATTGAGGTAAATATTAAGTCAAGATACTCAACTTAAGATACTCAACTTCTGATACTCGGCTGATCTCATTTTGATATAAAGTTTATTAAAACAAGTAAAATATAAAGAAAAGTTGTTTAAAAACATGATGTTAACTCAAGATAATAATATCATAAATATATCATGCTCCCTCTCGAAGTCTACTTGTGCAATGCATGAATGAAGTCCCATATCCCCATTTATACTAAGTAGAACCCTTTGATAACAAGGAAATTAATACTGTGGGAATTTCTTTGACCGACAACCATCACTATGAGCCTAAGTGGTGATACAACATGTTGCCCACGCTGCCAAGATTGCCCTATACTTTCCATCGCATAAAACATCCTCAACCTAGTGGATCCACTTGCTAAACTTATGTGATCATATAAAAAGTATGTCACATTAATACACATGATGGATACATGGTTTACATGGGGACTTGAGTTATATGAACTCTCATTCCCACATCGGTGCTCAATACTGCTCTCAAAACATGCTTTAGCTCAAACTTTTAATAAAACTTCCGTCCTTTGAGTAGAGATAATTTACTGAACCCTTTAACTTTAAAAAGTTCCTTTTGGAATCAATGTTCCCCTTTTAGTTCAAAACTCTTTTGGAAATTTTAGTTTCCTTTTAACTTAAATGTGAAACATTTATAAGCCTTTAGTGAATACCTAGTTCCCTTATAACTTTTTAGGAATGAACTCAACTCTTGCTCTTTACTTAACTTGAAACTTAACTCTTACGGAATACATAATTACCATATAAATTTTGAGAATTTAACTCAACTCTTTACTCTCTCTTGACATGAACTTTAAGTCTTTAAAACAAAGAGAAAACGTTTGTGAAAGAAAACTTTATAACTTTACTTTGACTTGCTTCTTAACTTCTAGATTTGACTATTAACTTTCTGTCTATTGAAGTATGGATTCAAGGTTCATTATCTCATTTTTATGGATGATTTCACGATTTTCAACTTGGAGGGTTCATGCTGAATTATAAGAATGAACTACGCAACTCGAGAACTAAAAGGTACTTCTTAACTCAAGATTGTTCGACTTATAGGGTTCATGCAGAATCATGCACATGAAAAATTCAACTCAAGTAGTTCATAGGTAACATGTAATAGTACCATAATTAGAAATATAATCTCAAAAGGAATAAGGAACTCAATATTCAAGACTTAGAACTTGGAGATACTAATCTCCTCAATGATACTCAATTTATGGAATTCATGCGGAAGTTATGGGCATGAACAACTCGAATTGATGTTTTTAGTAGTTCAAATCAATGATGGATCTTAACTAATTCACAATTGAACTTAAAGACTTTTTTGAACTCTACTCTTCACTCTCTCTTGAATGTGAATTATAATTCAAGTGTTTTGGTTCATGACATGGAGGATCTCATCATGACAAGATAGACTTATGAATAAATTTTCTCCATCCTCATATTAACTTACTTGAGTCTTGAAACAAGTAACTAGACGCTATGGGTGGTGCGGTGCCCCAGCCGATGAAGTACAGAGATGGGTTTGGGGCTCTCTAAGAGGCACGCTGCGCCAGGGCCTAACCCAGAAAATTCTGCTAAGCACTTTTGCTCATTTTCTCACCCTTAATCGCCTAAAATCGAATGGTTTCTTCTCCAATCACTTGGATTCGATTACTTAACTTAATTACACAATAATATAATAAAAACAACACTAAAATAACTCAATTTCATTTCAATAAATCATCAAAACTCCAACACAATAAGATTTAGAATGAACTTCAAGAACAATTTTCAAGAACTCATAAAAAACTCTATTCTTAAAATTTCAAGCATGAAATTTCGCTGAAAAAATACATGATTGGCATGTGGGTGAACTAACCCAACACGATGGAAGCTTTCAAGAATCTTAGGGATTATACCAATGGAGAAAATCCGCAACTAAACTCAAGAACATCGATGAACGCCTTTATACTTTAAATTTTTCTCCTATTTTTTCTCTTCTTGCCTCTTCTTGAACTATCAACTAAAACCCTAGGTGAATATTAAGATTTTAAAACTGAACATAAAAGGATTAGACCTCTAAAATATTACTCAAAATGAATTAAATCTGATTGGTTAAGGAAAGGACAAAAATACCCGTCACTGTTTTCGGCTAACTTTCCTTAACTGGACAACCTAACTTAAAAAAGTCATATCTCACTCATTTGAACTCGAAAATTAGCAAACCCGGCGGCGTTGGAAATATAATTCAAAGATATCTCCTATGATATCTTGTAGCTCACCTAAATCATATTGTTCTAGGAGTTTTGGTCATTTGAAATTGACCCAAAATTGAGACTTAGCTTAACTTGCAAAATTTCAGATTTTGCAATTTCTAATTTAATTCTTTTTAGAACTCAAGGTGCTAAATCTAGTGAATTGGCCTTAATACTTAAGAAATTTTTAATTCCTTGGTAAAATCTAACTCACTACGATTAATGGTTCGAGTCTTAGTTCAAAAAAATTTCTAGGGTGTTACACTTTCTTATTTTTTAATTTTCATACTTTTCAGCGTTCATTGGCTGCTTTTTTTACCGACCATTACTAAACTTCAATAGTTGATTTTTCTTCAACGTTCTTCAATTTTATTTATTTCTTCTTTAAACCCTCTCCCTCTCCCTCTCCCTCTTCTACAAATCTTTACTTGGAAAATGATATTTACTGAAAGTATTTTTTATCTTAACATCACAAATGAAAAAATGAAGGTTGTATATGAAAGTTGATAGACCAACATTTTTTGCATCACAACTGATTGAATTCAAAATGAATTACTCAAAATTTATGAAAGTTTATATTGAATAATATGAATTAGGTATTGAGTTTTGTGGATTCATGGATGGCTAGTGAAGTGAGAGATGATCTTGAACGGAAAATGAAAAATATGGAATAAGAAAGGTATATATTGTTTGTCAATGGGAAAGAAAATATTTCGGGAACACAACTAAATGAAGAAAAAACATAAAGATTAATTTTTTTTAAAAAAAATTAATTGACCCCGCAAATTTCATTTAATTCTAAACAAGAAATTTCACTTTTTTTAAAAAAAAATTTAACTTATAGAAAAATTTAAAAACTATTAGTTATATATTTGCAAATAAAAAAATGTCATGTGTTTGATATTACCATTTAGTTTTTTTAAGATTATTTTTTTATGCACTTTTAGAAGAGTGAGTACTTTGCTTTGCCACGTCAGCCCTTAACGGGGTATTTAATCACTTCCAAATTGTTAAGGGGTATTTATACGCCCATATAGTTAAAGTACTAAGTATGTTTTGCTGCCAAGTTTATGAAGGATTTGATGTATTTTCTCTTTTAAATAGACAATGTTCTTATATATAAATTTATTAATAATCCCTAGATTAAACAGGGTGAGGCACATAACTTTAGTAACTTTCAACATATGTTACTTCTTTATTATTTTGTAAGAATATACTCCCTCCGTCAATAATTGTTTGTCAAGGTAAGGTTATGCATTCCCCTCAATGGAAATTTAATACAAGATGTAATTTGACTAATATAACTCTATTATACCAAGAATATCGAAAGTCTGCCTAACTTTTCAATTCAAAAAAATGGAGTAATTATTAAGGGCAGAATTGGAAAAAAATTGATTTATTATTTCTTGATTTTTAAAATTGATATTTAATCTTTTATATCTATTTTTAGTATGGTTATCAAACAATTGTGGATAGAGGGAATATCAAATACTAAGTCAAAGTTAGCTTTTTTAAATCAAATTAAAAAAACAAACCAAAATGACAAGTAAAAGATAAAAAGTAGGGGGAGACCAACTTTTGGGTTTTGACATAATTTAAGTCCTTTTTAACTTACTTTTAGTCATTTTTTACCTTGTCAAACACTTTCCGACTTCTTTTGATTCTTTTTTTTAAATTTATCTAACACATATATAAATCAAAAGCAAAGTTAAAAGTAAGTTTGGCCGACTTTTAAGTCAATCCAAACACCATCTCATTTTTCATAAACAATTACTTTTTGTTATGATAGTTGTGTCATATAGTAAATGTTGTGATGCATTGGTCAATACATATGTCTATAAAAGCAAAAAATTAATAATTGAAAGAAAATTAAAAATATAAAAGGCAAACATTAATTAAGGAAAGAAAAAAAAAAAAGGCAAACACAAACATAGCTAAAAAGTTTTATATCAACCTAACAAAGTTAAGGATACCCATGCACTAGTTGTTATAAATATTGTACAAGAGAAAGACAAATCTTCCCAATTAAGAATTTTCTTCTCCCTTTTATTGAATTGAATCGATTGATAGAGAAATTATGTCAACACCGGAAGGAGAATATATGAAAGTGAGAAAAGAAGGACAAGCTTCTCGTGTAGCTTTGTCTTGTGAGTTCATTAATAAGTTAAAGAACTTAAATTGGGATGAAGTTTTGAAAAACAATACGATCTGATGAGAAAATATTGTTTGTATCCCAAAAAAAATAACCATCCAATTAAGACCTTCTCTTGTCATGCTTTTGTTATCCTATATTATATTATACTGGATTACTTTTTGTTGTCTCTCATTCGGTTATTAATCATTAGTAACTCAATTTAAGCAATATTACGAAGTATTTTTCTTTTGCCTTATTTTTCTTCCGTATTTTTTTCAAAGAATTATACGGTCTTTCTCCATTTTTTTATTTAAGTTATAAATCAACAAATACAATTGGAATTAAAATATTTAGAAAAATAACTGCAATATATTTAATGTGACTACATCCATTTTAATTTCTATTTAAATAGAACAATTAATAAATATTAATGATCACACAATATCTTTTTTTTCCATATTTGTCATCTCTCCTCAAATTTGTTATTTTTATATTATCATAATATCGTTATATTTTATTACAAAAACTTGGTTTGCTCCCTCAATTAATTACTCAATTTGTTTTAATTATTTTATGTTAAATTGAGGTAGAATATATTTCATAATTATAGTTTGGTGACTTGATATACATTAAAATTCTACTGTAGTTCCAATTTGAATTTGAGAAAGAAACGATATTGGGGAAAATTGAGTTGTTGAAAAAATGTATCAAATAGTAAGTATTGAAAAAAATTATCAAATAGTAAGAGTTGAAAAAATATTTCAAATACGAGATGATTGTATCAATCAGCATTAACTCATTTTTTATTAACAATTACCTAATTTTAGTTAGTGTTGTATTGTAAAAGGTTAATGCATGAATTTAATACTCTTTTTGATATCAGATTATCAAATGTTGTAAGTGAGGTGTAAATGATTGGATCGGTGATGATTTTTTAAATAACAAATTAAACTTTTATGTTAAAATTTTAAATTTATAAACCAAATTAATAGAATGGGGTTTCTGAACCTCAATTTTTTTCAGGTTGGTTCCATTTTTTCAAATATCAATCCAAATTATCTGTGTCAAAAATTTTAAATTAATAAATCAAACTAAACTTATAAACCTCGATTTTTTTAAAATTATTTCAATTCATTTTAACCTTGCCAAACAGTTCCTAACTTATTTTATATCATTTATGACTTATTTTAACTTATTTTTTATATTTGTCAAATACTTTCAGAAATAAAAAAAATTACCAAAAAATAGGTCAGGCAAATAAAATTCATAAAAATAGCTTTGAGTTTCGAAATTTTCTAAGTCATATTCAAACACCTTGTGGTGATACATAGGTGTAAACATAAGTCTATAAAAGGCAAACATTAATTGTGATAGAAAGTCTTTATAAAAAAAAGAAGCTAATTTATGAAATTACTAAAGTTAAAAGATACCCATACAATACTAGTTATAAAAATTGTGTAATAGAAAGATAAATCTTCGTAACAAGAAAATTTCTTCTCCCTTCTATTGAATTAAATCGATTGATAGATAAATAATGTCAACATAAGAAGGAGAATGGTTGAAAGTGATAGAAGTAGGAGAAACCTCTCTTGTAGTTTTGTCTTATGAGTTTATTGATATGTCAAAAAATTTGAATAGGGATGAAGCTTTGCAAAGCAATATGATCATTTTATTGCAATTTGATGAGAAGCTACCGTGTACATCCCAACAAACAAAACCATCCAATAACACCTTCTCTTGTCATGTTTTTATTATCCTCTATTATAATATGTACCGGTTTCTTTTTGGTCTCACTCATAGTTGTTAATTTGTTCTTTTTAGAAAGCTTCTCCTACTAGTCATTAGATTATTTATCTTTAATAACTCAATGTAAGCAATATTACAAAGTATTTTTCTTTTACCTTCTTTTTCTTTCGTTTTTAATTTCAAAAGAATTCTATGGTGTTTCTCCTCTTTTTTTTTATTTATTTTAAAACATGCACAAATATAATTACAATTAAAACACTCACAAAAATAACTACAATTTATTTAAATGCGTCTACGTCCATTTTAATTTCTAATTATGCTAAACAATTAATACATATTAATGATTACGCGATATATGTTCTTCCATAATTGTCATCTCTTCTCAAATTTGTTGTTTTTATGTCATTATAATGCCATTATATTTTATTACAAAAACTTAGTTTTCTCCCTTACCTCCCTATATATATGGTAGATTATATGTTGTTATTCAAATAAATAAATAAATAAATTTTGATTATTTTATGTTAAATTGGGATAGAATATATTTCGTAATTATAATTTGGTGACCTGATAAACTTCAAAATACTATTGTAGTTCCAATTCGAATTTGAGAAACAAAAGAGATTGGGAAAAATTGAGTTGTTAAAATATATCAAATAGTGAGTGTTGAAAATATATATCAAATACAAGTAGACATATAAATCATCGTTGACTCATTAAGAAATTACCTATTTTTGTGGTAGTTCTGTCATATAGTAAGTGTTGTATTGTAAAAGATTAATGCGTGAATTGGACACTCTTTCTGAGATATGAATATCTTACTCTTTCTGAGATAAGAATATCTAGTTGTAACACCCCAGAAATATTTTTGAACTAAGACTTGAACCGTTAATCGCAGTGAGTGAGATATCACCTAGGAATTAAAAAATTCTTAAGTATAATGTAAGTTCACTAGATTTAGCACCTTGAGTTCAAAAAATAATTAAATTGGAAATAACAAAAATCTGAAATTTGGAGATTTAAGCTAAGTATGAGTTTTGGGTAAAATTCAAACAATCATAACTCCTAGCATTGGATGAGTAGGTGTGCTATAAGATACCATAAGAAATGTCTTTGAATTATATTTCCAAAGACGCCGAGTTTGCTATATTTCGATTTTGGATGAATAAGATATCACCTTTTGATGTTAGATTATCCAGTTAAGGAAAGTTAGCCGAAAATATGAGGGGTATTTTGGTCCTTTCCTTACACAATAAGATTTATTCACTTTTAGTAATATTTTAGGGTTATAATTCTTTTAGGTTCAGTTTTATAATATTTATATGCGCCTAATATTTTTGTTAGAGTTCAAGCGGAGGCAAGAAGAGAAAAGAAGAGAAAAGAGGAGAAACGAGGAAAGGATGAAGACATTCGACGACGTTCTTGAGTTTAGTTGCAGAGTTTCGCCATGTATTTAGTCCATAAGAGGTATGTAAGCTTCTATAGTGTTGGTTAGTTCACCCAACGCCAACCATGTTATTTTTCAGCGAAATTTCATGCTTAAAGTTTTAAGATTAGAGTTCTTGATAAGTTCGCGATAGGCATTTTTGAGATTCATTCTAAATCTTGTTGTTGTGGGTTTTCTGGTGAATTTTTTATATAAATTGAGTAATTTGAGTGTTGTTTTAAGTGATTAGAGCCTAATTAAGTTAAGTAATCGAATCCAAGTGATAGGGGAAGAAACCGTTTGATTTTAGGCGAGTGAGGGTTAGAAAACGAGCAAGGATATTCGGCAGAATTTCTGAGTTGGGGCCTGGCGCAGCGCGCCTGCCAAAGAGCCCCAAAACCTTCTTGTACTCCAGGAGATGGTGACCCGCGCCACCCATATCCCTAGGGTCTCCTTCCCAATCCAGTTACCCTCTTGTTGCTCTGTTTGAGTTCGTTTTAACTGCATCTTCACTCCTTCTTGATTCTCACTAATCTAAGCTACTTCTTAATACCCAAAATTAGTCGTAGCATGATGATAACCTTGAATTCATAGTTCAAATTCACGGTAGAGTTGAGATTTATGTTTTTGAGAATTCTTTCAAATGTTCTAAGAAAGTTCTTTTGAGTTAAATTGATGAGTCTTCTACAATTTCTAGTAACTTATTTCAAGAATCAAGTAATTTAGGTTTAGGATGAAGAGAATTTAATCATGAGTGTACCTTGTAATCATGAGATCCTCAATGTCATGAACCAAAACTCTTGAATTTATAATTATCATTCAAGAGAGAGTTAAGAATATAGTCCAAGAAAGTCTTTAAGTTCAACTGTGAATTCTTTGAGATTGATCATTCATTTGAAATAAGCTTTGAGGTAGTTAATAAGAGAATGAGAGAGTCATATAAAAGAGTTCCATCTAGTTACTAGACCTTGTAGTCGAATTGCTCATGTCCATAATTCTGCATGAACGCTAATAGTTGAATAATCTTGAGTTAAGAAGTACCTTTTATATGTCAGTTGAGTAGTTCATGTTCATAATTCCGCATGAACCCTCCAAGTTGAAAATCATGAAATCATCCATAAATATGAGATCATGAACCTTAAATCCATACTTCAACTCAACGAAAATTTAGAGTGAGTGTAAAAGTTAAGGAGCAAGTGAAAGTAAGTTCCTAAAGTATTCAAGAGTCTTACACTAACTTTGTTTTAAGGTTCCATCAAAGAGTTGAGGTAAATTCTCAAAAGCTATAAGGGTTCAATGTTCCCTAAGAGTTAAGTTTCAAGTAAGCAAAGAGTATGAAGTTGAGTTCACTTCTCAAGAGTTATAAGAGAACTAAGTAGTCCCTAAGAGTTTAAACAAAATATTTTCAAACTTCTGAGAAATAAAGGTAGCTAGACTTCCACAGAGGCTATGACTAGTTTTAGTAAAAGAAAGAGGAAACTATAATTTCCTAGAGAGCTTTTAAAGCTAAGTTTTGAGCACTAATCTCAACTAACAGAATTGGTATGTTATAAAAACATAAGAGACAATATATATTTTTGGGAGTAGTATTGAGCACTGATGTGGTGGGGATGCGAGTTCATATCAACTCAAGTCCCCATGTAAACCATGTAGCCATCATGGATAGAAACGAGTCATACTTTTTAGATGAACCCTTTTCATAGAATACTAGTGGATCAGCTAGGAAGTTAAGGTCCTATACTCTCGCAAGGATAGGATAGCCGGGAAGCATGGGCTTAGTAACATTGTATCATCACTATAACTCTTTAGTTATGGTTGTTGGTTAGAGAAGCTCCCACAGAAGTTATTTTATTTTTATATACATCATTTCACTGTATTTTCATATGCATTTCAGAGTTATGTTGTATCCTTGTTATATAAACAGAGTTAACATAATGTTTTTCAATAATTTTTCTTTATATTGCACTTGTTTTAAACTGTTTATATTGAAATGAGTTTAGTTATGTATCATGAGTTGAGTATTTTAATTTGATCTGTACTTTATTGAGTTGAATATCATATCCTTGAAGTTTAATATCTAATTCTTGAGTTAAGTATCTTATTCTTAAGTTGAGTTGAGTTTGAAAAGAGGTAAGTATGTTTCCTTGTTATTCAGATTTTCAAGCTTATGTTATACTTTAGAATTCCATTTACATGCTCGTACATTCCACGTACTGATCCATTTGGCATACATATTTTGATGATGAAGAAACATGTATTTAGGATCATCAACATGAGTTTTGTCGCAATCACATGGAGTTCGAGTTAGCTATGGTGAGCCTCCTTGCTTCCGGAGGATTCCATTTACTTTCAGCAGTTAGGAGGTCGTTCGTCTAGTCCCGACTTCCATCATTGTCATTTAGAGGCTTCATAGATAGACAATATAGTTTTAGAAGTCTTAATTTATTTTGTTTAATATTTTAAAGACTAAAGTTGACTTTTATGGTGACATGTATATATTATTATACTAAGTTTTTTTGGATTAAAGTTTGTATTTAAGTTTTATGGATTTCATTCTTTTTTTAAGCTTTTGTGCTTAAGTAAATCTGCCGCTTGTAGTCAGCCAGGATGATGGTTATCTTGAGGACCAGCAACGGTTCTTGAGTACCGGTCACATCTAGGGTGTAAATTCGGGTCATGACAAACTTGGTGTCGGAGCATAGAGTTCAAGTGTCCTAGGGTTTCTATAAATTCTTGTCAATAGGATCTTATTTATAGTTGTGGGGGCCCCACTTTTATGAATCAGGTACTGTAGACATTTAAGAAAAGTTTCCCTTCTTTCATACTCTTAATCGTGCGAAAGAGCTAAGTCATAGAGATCTATTCCAACTCGTGCATTCTCTTATTCATTTGAGTACCCATCATACTCGAGGTACTTATGGAATAGTTTTTCTTAGAAAGAGTCATGTGACTCCATAGGGGCTTGAGCGGGACCCAAAAGTATGTTTCAAAGTAATGCACCCATATTCACTTGAATCGTGCGTTTGAGCTAGAAAGTGAGTTTTAATCTCTTCACTAAACCTTGTTTCAGCTAAAGTCCTTTTTAAGAAGTATGTTTAGAGCTTGGGTATGATCTTTACCTGATAGAGTAGCATGAGTCATGAGATCATGAACAGTACTAGTGAAAGTTCTAGAGTTAAAGGACAATATATATGACGATGTTTACTGATCTATGTAAGGAAAATGGTGTTTTGAAAAGTTATGCTTACATTGTCATGAACCTAATAAGTGCCACGCTGCGTGCATACATCATGGACATGGACGGCACCCAACGACCATTGATGTCCTTGAGTGAACCCTTGACTTGGCTTCTTAACTCAGCGGAAGACTTGACTTAACTCAGTTATAGAATTGGAAAATTTCTCATAAAATAACTTCAAATACCGTGTTGGCCAAAATAACACTTAATTTTCAAGCGTAGAATCAGAAATAAAGAGATACAACTTAACTACTAACTATTCGTCTAACTCTAAAACTACTTTGATGAATGTTGGGACGAACCCCACAACATTCTAAAATAGAAAGACTGGAAAACATAAAAAGGATCCTCGGAAATGCAAGGAGGCTCACCACTGACTTTGGAGCTCAAATTGGATCAACGGAGTGGGTGCTAATTTTGGTTACCTACGTCTCCATCATAAGATGATGCAGGCCAACTAGAATTAGTACATTCAATGTATGATTATGCGAGTTTGAATACTAAACAAGAACTACTAAGCTTGAAAGGGTTAAGAATGAAGTTACCTTGGCTCTGCACAACTCATGAAACAACTCAATATAAAGTAGTAAGGACACATGCAATATAAAGAAAGACTGTAAAACTATGTAAAAACTTAGTTCATTAGAGATAAAACAATAATAAACTCATTTTTTCTAATATATGAAAGTAATATAATTTTTGTGGTAGATTCTCTAACCGACAATTATCACTATGAGCCAAAGTGATGGTACAATGTATTACCTCACGTTGCAAAATGACCGCTCTATACCTTGTCAGTGATATATAACCTGAACTACGAAGTGGATTCACTAGTCTGGTAAAACACACTGAGGAATCATCTAAAAAGTATGATCCTTCATGTGTCCATGTTGACTACATATTTTATGGAGACTTGAGTTAAATTGAACTCGTGTCACCATATCGGCGCTCAATACTTCTCCTGAAACATGTTGGCTCTTATGTTTAAAAACATACTGAATCTTTGGTTTTGAGATTAGTGCTCAAAATACTTAGCTCAAGGCTTTCTTGGGAATCATAGTTTCTCATCTTGCTTTTTTTAGAAAGATATAGTTTTTCTGAAAACTTTCGTAAGGCTCCTTGGACATCAAAGTTTTCTTCTAGTTAAATGTTAAAACATTTCAAGTCTCTTTGGGAATACTTAGCCCCCTTATAACTTTGAAGAAAAGAAATCAACTTCACTCTTTACTGAACTCAAAACATAAGTCTTAAAAAAAAGTTAATAATGTTTGTAAAGACTTATGAAAACTTGAAATGCCTTCTATCGTTGGACACTTGATTTCTCTTCACTTTAATTCTTAAATTCTCTTGACTTTACTCTTAACTGATCCTTGAATTGAATTATGGATTCAAAGAATTTGATTCGTGTTAGGAAAGATCTCATGATGTTTAGGAATGATTCTAGATAGGTAAACATGAGAAAAATCAAAAAATTTAGAATTTGAGGGTGGGTCTCGACGCGGAGGCATAATTTAATTTTATGTTCAAGAAAATGTCTTTTGAGGCAGAACACCTGGTGTAAGCTCTGCGACGATGAGCTTAAATGTTGAAACTGTGTGTTGGACGCGCAAAGCTAGAGTATATCTCAGGTTTGCCCATCGAATTTTCTTTTTAATTTTTCTTCCCCAATTCAATCAAACTCGGTTCTTTTTATTAAATCTCTCTTAGATATAGATCCCAAGAAAATGTACCTAAGAACCTAACCCAAAACGATCCCATAATGCGATGTAACAAATTCAAAAACTTAATAACTTACGCAATTCAAGAGCAACACATGAATTCAACAAAATGGTATCAAGATATCAATATCCTATGGATTTTAGGACAAATCCAAACTAAAATAATATGCTTGGCACGTGGGAGAATGATCTCAATGTTATGAGAGTCTCACATACCTTTTTGAAGCAAGTTCCTTAGAGAAAACAGAAACGTTCTTGGTTGAGCTTGATGATTTTGCCCTTTTCCTCTTCTTCTTTTCTCTTCTCCTTTCTACTTAGCCCTGGCATGAAACTTTTGATGTTCTAAAACTCATCAAGTTCAATATTGACCAATATTAAACTCCTAAAAATGGAATAAAATAATAGGGTAGCTAACAGACTAAAATACCCTTAAAATCCCGGATTTGACATTTTCTTAATTCGACAACCCAACTTTAAAAACATAACTTACTCCTACAAAGTCGAAATCATGCAAACTTGGCGGCTTTGGAAAGATCATTTTCTGAGCTTTCCGACCATATCGGGAAGTACCTCTAACTCATCCTGAACTAGCGGTTTTGGTAGCTTCAAAATGACCAAAAACTCACTTTTAACTTACATAAAATTTTCCACATTCTCATAATTTCCAAAATTAACTATTTCCAGATTGTACACTTTCTTTTCTAGGTGCTAGATGTTACAATATATCCCCCTTGAGAATATTCGTCGTCGAATGAGGTCACTTCTACTATGCTAAGGGTGGTAAAATCTAGTTCAACACTCAACAACACAAGCAAGTAATAGCACGCTTACACATAATCTTACAACATGCTAAGAAGAGAATTTATTACCTTGATATTCATTCTCTCCTTCAAAGAGATGTGGATACCTCCTCTTCATATCCTCCGCTTCTTCCAAAGTCGCTTTTTCGACGAACTAGTTCCTCCAAAGGACATTAATCGATGCAACTTCCTTGGTCCTCAACTTGCAAACTTGACGATCTAAAATCTGGACAGGAAATTCTTAATAGGATAAGTTATCCTTAATCGGAACATCACTAGTTTGTAAAATCAATGAAGGATCTCCCAAGCACTTCTTCAACATAGAAATATGGAATACCATATGAACCGCTGTTAACTCTTGGGGTAGCTCCAACTCATAAGCTACATTGCATACTATCTTAGAATTCTGTAAGTACCAATATACCGGGAACTAACTTTCCCCTTCTTGACAAACCTCATAACACCCTTAATGGGTGATACTTTCAGGTATACCCAATCATCCACCTCAAACTGTAATGGTTTTATCCTAACATCACTGCAGGACTTTTGGCGACTCTTTGCCATTTTCATATTATCTTGAATCACTTTCACACTCTACATAGCTTGGTGAACTAAATCTGGTTTTATCAACCCCGCTTCACAAACTTAGAACTATTCAATTAGTGATCTGCACCTTTTCCCATAAAAAGCCTCATATTAAGCCATTTAGATGCTCGAATGGTAGCTGTTGTTGTAAGCAAACTCAATGAGAGGTATGTGATCATCCCAATTCCCATTGAATTCGATCACAAAAGCTCTCAACATATCTTCTAAGGTTTGGATAGTATGCTCTACTTGTCCATCTGTCTGAGGATGAAAATCAATGCTTACGTTCACTTTTGAACCCAAACCTTTTCTGGAAAGATATCCAGAATGAAGTAGTAAATTGTGCACCTCTATCTAAAATAATGGAGACTGGAACACCATGAAGTCTCACAACCTCTTGACGGTACAATTTAGCATAATCCTCGAGCAAATAGATATTCTTTACCGGCAAGAAATGGGTTGACTTTGTCATTCTATAGACAATCACCCAAATAGAGTCGTGTTGCCTGGGAGATGTTGGCTAGCCTGTGATGAAGTTCATATTAATAATCTCCCACTTCTTTTTCGGAAGTTCTATAGTATGTGCCAAACCTCCAGGACTTTGGTGCTCTACTTTCACTTGATGATAGTTTGAGCACTTGGCAACAAACTTAGTAATATCTTTCTTCATGTGTTCCCACCAATATACCTATCTCAAATCGCGATACATCTTGGTGGAACCTAGATGAATGGAATATCTGAAGATATGAGCCTCCTCCAAGATCCTCTCTTGTAGTCCATCCACCTTAGGTACATATAGTCTGCCTTGGTGCTTCACCACACCATCTCGCCGTTGTTCAAAAGCGAATACTCTTTGCTTATGAACAGTTGCCTTAAATCAAGCAAAATGAGATTTTGGTCTTGCTTCTCTTTCACCTCTGAAAGTAATGATGACTCAGCTCCATTGGTCACAAAAATTTCTCCTTACATAGAATCAATAAGTGTCACTACCAGACGTGCAAGTCTGTGCAAATATTTTTCTAACTCCCTCCATTCGTCTTTAACATGGGAAGTACTCCCTATGGATAACTTACTTAGAGCATCAGCAACTACATAAGCCTTACCTGGGTGGTAAAGAATAATCATGTCATAATCCTTGAGTAATTCTAATCACCACCTCTATATGAGATTTGGATCTTTCTGAGTGAATACATATTGGAGGCTCTTGTGATCAGATGTCCACATGAACACCATACAAGTAGTAACGCCACATCTACAAGCAAACACTACTATAGTCAACTCTAAGTTATGAATTGGATAGTTATTCTCATGAATCTTCAATTGTCTAGAGGTATAAGCTATAACCTTGCCATTCTACATCAACAGATAGTGCAAGACCACTCTTGATGCATCACAATACACCACAAAACGATGAGTACCCTCTTGTAAGGTCAAAACTGGAGCGGTAGTCAATCTATTTTTCAACTCCTGAAAGTTTTTCTCACAAGCTTCAAACCATTGAAACTTGACTGTCTTCTAAGTTATATTAGTCAAAGAAGATTAAATAGACAAAAACCCTTCAACAAATCATATATAATACGAAGCCAAACCTAAGAAACTTCTTATATCCGTTGGAGATCTGGGTCTAGGCCACTCTGAACTACTTCTATCTTCTGGGTGTCAACTCTAATCCCATCTCCAAAAAGCATGTGGCTAACGAATGCCACACACTTAATATAAAATTCACACTTGGAGAACTTGGCATATTGATCCCTATCTTTTAGAGTCTGCAGAACAATCCTGAGGTAACTAGAATAATCTTCTTCATTCCTTGAATAAACCAGTATGTCATCAATGATGAAGATGACAAACAGATGTAAATAAGGTATGAGGACGTTGTTCATAAGATCCATGAACAGTGCAGTTACATTTGTCAAACCAATGGACATAATCAGAAAATCGTAGTGCCCGTATTTGGTTCTAAAAGTTGTCTTTGGAATATTCTTTCAATTGAAGGTAGCTTGATCTGAGATTGATTTTCAAGAAGCATGAATCACCATAAAGCCAGTCGAAAAAATTATCTACCCTCGGAAAAGGCTACTTCTTCTTGATGGTCACCTTATTCAATTGGCTGTAATCTATACACATCATAAGGGAACCATCTTTCTTTCTCATAAATAAGCGCCCCAAGGTGCGACACTTGGTCGAATAGAACCTTTATCTAACAAATCTTTCAGATATTCTTTCAACTCTTTTGACTATGCTGGTGCCATTCTATATGGTGAATAGAGATAGGTAAAATATCTGGGATGATTTCTATAACGATGTCTATCTCTCATGTAGGAGGTAATCTGGGTAGATCACCAGGAAAAACTTCTGGAAACTCTTTCACTATAGAAACTACATGAAGGGAAGGTATCTCAGCACTTGAGTCAATAACTCAGACTAAGTGATAGATACAACCCTTTGAAACTATCTTTTTCACCTTAAGGTACGAAATGATATGACTTTTAGGCACTGCTGAACTACAACTCCACTCAATGACTAGCTAGTTAGGAATCTTGAACTTGAAAACTAAGGTTTTACAATCTATTGACGCATAACAGACATGAAGCCAGTCCATACCCAACATGACATCAAAATATACCATGTCTAACTCTACTAGATTAGCCAAGGTGTTCTTGTGATTGATGGAAATTGGACAATCATGATAGGCTCTTTACGCTAGAGTAGACTCTCCAATAGGCCTAGAAACATAGAAGAGTTTACAATCATTTTCAGGAATACTCTTTGCAACATAAGGAGTTATAAAATATAAACTTTCTCCTAGGTCTAACAAAGCATAAACATCAAAAGTAAAGACTTTGATCATACCCGTGACAACATCTGGAGAGTTTTTCTTACTCTTGGCGGCTAGTGATTGCATAGAGAAGGTTTTCCCCTCAGCAAGTACTAGAAGTGGTTCCTCTAGGTGCAGCCCTGTCTGGTAGAGTTACTGATGAAGATTGAGCTCTATTGCTCGGATTTCCACCTCCCTGCTTATTCTTAGGACACTCTTTCATGTAGTGCCCATCTTGATCGCATTTGAAACATTCTGACTGACCATCACGACATTTACAAGCATAATTTCTGTCAAACATACCACATGATGGAGCCTAAATACCTCCTTGTGCCACACTACCTTGATGATAGTGCATGCCCCTTGTGTTTCTGAAGTTATGGCTGACTCAAACCACCTTTCTATTTTCCTGACTCATTCCCGGTCTGGCTTCTTGTTTCTATACTCTCTTTTCTCCCTCAGCTTTTCCTCTAAAACTTGATTCACATAGACCATTATACTGGATATGTCCATGTCGCCAATCAACATTGAAGCCCCACCTTTTTTACTTGAACCACGACCCAAACCATCGATAAACAAACTCATTCGCTCCTCATATCCTTAACCATATTCAGAACATAGCGAGACAGTTGGGTAAACTTTAACCCATACTCATGAAAACTCAGGGAGTTTTGTTTCACTCTTAGAAACTCTTGTACCTTTTCTTCCTCTAATTCTCGGGAAAATAAATGCCTCAAGAAGGCTTTTTCAAAGCAAGCCCCACTTAGATGTAGTGCATCCTCATATCTACCATCCTTCCATTGATCAAACCATGTTCTAGCCACAATTTTAAGTTCATATGCAGCTAACTAAACTATCTATGTGCTAATCACATGCATCACATCGAACACCTTTTTCAACTCTTCCACAAAGTTTTTCAGATCTTCAATAATGCTCAAATCAGTGAAGCTTGGGGGACTCATCCTTAAGAAATCCTGAATATTTGAAGTGTCAGCCCCTTCTTATTGGGCTCCTTTTTCTTGCCTGACTTGGCTAGTCACACCTTGAATCAACATCCAAATAGCCTCACTGAACATGGCATTATTAACCTCCCCTAGAGGTTGCACTTTAGGAGTATTGCGGTAACTTCTGTTGCTAAGCTCCTACATTTTTCCTAGCTGGATGACCTCTTGCTGCTCTTAGTGCAAGCATTGTTATCTGAAACACGCAAAATCCTGAATTAGAATTTATAGATGAACTCTAATGCACCAAAAGGAATATGAAATAAGTGAAGAAATTCCTAAATGTCGCAGCCTCCTAATCATAGATGTGGTGCGCTTCACACCGATGAATAAGTCTCTACAGACACGAATTCATAAAATCCCTAAGACTTAAACTCTGTGATACGATACAAAGTTTGTCACGCCTCGAGCATACACCGTAGACGTGTCTAGTGCCTAACGACCATTCCTGGCCTTGACTGAACCCTTGGTCTGGCTTTCTCAACTCAATGAAAGACTTAGCCTAACTTAGTTATAGAGTTGGAAAACTTCACAAAATAACTTAAATACCGTCTTGGCAAAAATGACACTTAAATCTCAAGTATAGAATCTGAAATAAAGATACACAACTAAACAACTAACTATCCGTCTAAGAATCTTCCAAAACTACTTTAAAAAAATGTTGGGATAGACCTCACAACATTCTGAAATAAAAATATTGTAAAGCATAAAAAGGATCCTCCAAAATTCAAGGAGGCTCACCACTGGCTCTGGAGCTCAAATTGGATCAACGAAGCGGGTGCTGATCTTGGTTACGTGCATCTTCATCATAAGACTATGCACACCAGCTGGCATCAGTACATTGAATATATCCATATGCGAGTTAAAGTGTTAAACAACAAATTCTAAGACTGAAAGGAGAATGAACTTACCTTGGCTCTGCACAACATATGAAATAACAACTCAATATAAAGTAGTAACGACACATGCAATATAAAGAAAGCTTGTAAAATTATGGAAAAGCTTAGTTCATTAGAGATAAAACAATAATAAACTCAATTTTACAAATATATAAAAGTAATATAATTTTTATGGTAGATTCTCTAACCGACAACCATCATTATGAGCCTATGTGATAGTTCAATGTATTACCTCACGTTGCAGAAGGACCGCTCTATACCTTTTTAATGGTATAGAACCTGAACTACTAAGTGGATCCACTAGTCTATGCTAAACAGCACTAAAGAATCATCTAAAAAGTATGATCCTTCATGTGTCCATGTTGGCTACATGTTTTATGGAGACTTGAGTTAAATTGAACTCCTGTCACCATATCGGCGCTCAATACTACTCCTGAAACATGTTGGCTCTTATGTTTAAAAACATAATGAATCCTTGGTTTTGAGATTAGTTCTCAAAATACTTAGGTCAAGGCTTTCTTGGGAATCATAGTTTCCCTGCTTGCTTCTTTTAGAAAGCTATAGTTTTTTTCTTAAAACTTTCCCTAAGACTCCTTAGAAATAAATGTTTCCTTCTAGATAAAGTTAACACATTTTCAGTCAATTTGGAAATACTTAGTCCCCTTATAACTTTGAAGAAAAGAACTTCAACTTCTCTCTTTAATGAACTCAAGACATAAGTCTTAAAACAAAGTTAAAAATGTTTGTAAAAGACTTATGAAAACCTTAAATGAATCCTCTCATTTGACTCTTGATTTATCTTAACCTTATTTCTTAACTGCTCTTGACTTGACTCTTAGCTGATCCTTGAATTGAATTATAGATTCAAAGAATTTGATTCGTGTTTTGAAAGATCTCATGATGTTTAGGAATGAATCTAGATAGCTAAACATGAGAAAAATCCAAAAAATTAGAATATGAGGGTCGGTCTGTGACGCGGAGGAACAATTTAATTTTTGGTTTAATAAGCATCTTTTGAGGAAGAACACCTCCTGTAAGCTCTTGATAAAAAGCTAAAATGTTGAAACTGCGTGTTGAACGCGCGACGCTGAACCAAGTCCTAGTTTTGCCAGTCGAATTTTCTTTTTTCATTTCTCTTCCCCAATTCACCTAAACTCGATTCTTTTTATTAAGTCACGCTTAGATACAAATACCCAAGAAATGTGCCTATGAACCTAACCCAAAACGAACCGATAATGTGATGTAATTAATTAAAAAATTTCACAACTCAGGCAATTCAAGAATAATACATGAATTCAAAAAAAGGGTATCAGGATATCAATATTCTTAGGATTTTAGGATGAATCCAAACTGAAATAATATGCCTGGCAAATGAGAGAATGATACCAACGTTATGAGAACCTCAAATACTTGTTTGAAGTAAGTTCCTTAGGAAAAACACCAATGTTCTAGGTTAATATTGATGATTTTACGCTTTTTCTCTTCTCCTTTCTCCTTAGCCCTAGTGTGAAAATTCTAATTTTCTAAAACTGACCAAGTTCAGTCTCGACCAAATATTAAACTCCTAAAAATGGAATAAAATAGTAGTGTACCTAAAAGACTAAAATACATTTAAAATCCCAGATTGGGCATTTTCTTAATTCGACAGTCCAACTTTAAAAGGGCATAAATTACTCATACAAAGTCGAAATCGCGCAAACGTGGCAAGGTTGGAAAGATCGTTCTAAGAGCTTTCCAACGATTTCTTCAAGTACCTCTAACTCATCCAGAGCTAAAGGTTATGGTCTCTTTAAAATTACCAAAAACTCACTCTTAACTTACTTAGTTTTGCTGATTTTCTCGTACTTTCAAAAATTAATTATTTCTAGATTTTATACTTTTTTCTAGTTCTTTCTTGTTGGCAATGTTACAATAAGTTATTAATGAAGAGTTTCCCCTTTTTACAATAAGTTGGGATATGTTACATATTTGAGCTAAAAGTCAATTGTACACTTTCCTTTAAGCCTTGTTTCAGCAGAGGTCCTTTTTCAGAAGTATGTTTAGAGCTTAGGTAAGATTTTCACTCGAAAGAGTAGCATAAGTTATGAGATCATGAGCAGTACTAGTGGAAGATCCATAGTTAGAGGAAAGTATACAGAGGTATAGAGATATATGAAAAGGAGATAGTGTTGTGGCAAACTATGTTGGTATAATCATGCACCTAATAAATTATTAATGAAACGTTTCCCTTGTGGTAGACTAAGAAGTGATGATTTGTAAAGATTTAAGGATAGGAGGTAGAGTAAGCGCTGAAAGTCAATATGAATTAGAGTATACCTTAACTAGAAAGGGGTTATGATGTTGTGTCATTGTGTTTGTAATTACCAAATGTTATTGCTAAATATATATAGAAGAGCAAGAGTATTCATAAATTGATAGATCTAATCTAGACTTATAAATTGTGCAAGGAGATGATAGAGTTATTTGAGAGATAATGCGAGGTAAGTGAGTAAGCAGTACTTAAGTTCTAAAGTGGAATGTGATGGTAGTTAGAGTATGCATACTGAGCGATAAGGAATTACTAATTGGCATGAAGTCCTAGTGGGAAAGTGCTTCCGAATTGCAATAGTAGTAATGAGGTATCGTATAATAGGTGAGCAATCGTATTAATATTCGGGTTTAGTAATGAACAATAAGCTTGAAATTGAGATGAGTGTCATGATCTAAAAGAATGGAAACAAAAGGGTGATGATGTTATTCTTGAGATTTGATCTGGTATATTTGACAAAGAATAGGTGAGAAATTAAGATGGTTGTTTCAATGAATGCGAGTAGTAGAGATCCTAATCTTAAGATAAGAGTTAAAGAGAATTAAGATAATGTAGACCAATTAGAGAGGTGGAATAGGTCCATATATTCCAGGTGTTAGCTTTAGACCTAAGTGGGAGATTATAAGACAAAAAAGGAAGGCAAGTGGTGAGAATAAGATAGTAATGAGTTCCAAAAATTTTGGGGAATATCTTTTAAGAGGTTCTTAGCTTTTAGTGATGAAGTGATGTTAGAAAGAGGAAGTTGATGAGTTTATTGTGTTATGTTGGTGTGGTAATTCTATCTAAGGCTATTAATAAAGAGGATTAAGAGGATTAGGTTTTTCTATGAGAAATATTCAAATGAAATCCCTTAGTTTGATTTGAAAGAGTTTGTTAGTAGGAGTTCATGGAGTTGTTAGATTACTAAGCTTCAATAGGGTGGTACAGAGTAATAGCTCGAGATGAGATTCCCTATAGAGAGGTATATATTCTGAACTTAAGGATTTTAGTAAGCTTTAATATAGTAAGAGCAGGCCATAGTAGAGTAACCTATTACATACCAGGTCATGTCATTATTCAAGGATGAATGACCCCAAAGGGGAGATATTGTAACACCCCAGAAATTTTTTTGAACTACGACTTGAACCGTCAAAGGAGATGAGATAGACAAAAACCCTTCAACAAATCTTATATAATACACATCCAAACCCAAGAAACTTCTTATATTTATTGGAGATGTGGGTCTAGGCCAACTCTAAACATCTTCTATCTTCTGGGTGTCAACTCTAATCCCTTCACCCAAAAGCATGTGGCTCACGAATGCCACACACTTAATCAAAAATTAACTCTTTAAGAACTTGGCATATAGATCCTTATCTTTTAGAGTCTGCAGGACAATCCTTAAATGACTAGAATGATCTTCTTCATGCCTTGAATAAACCAGTATGTCATCAATGATGACGATGACAAAGAGATCTAAATAAGGTTTGAAGACGCTGTTCATAAGATCCATGAATTGTGCAGGTACGTTTTTCAATCCAAAGGACATAACCAGAAAATCATAGTTCATATATTTGGTTCTAAAAGTAGTCTTTGGAATATCACATTCCCTAACTTTCAATTGATTGTAGCTTGATCTGAGATTGATTTTCAAGAAGCATGAAGCACCCTAAAGCCAGTCGAAAAGATTATCTACCCTCAGAAAAGGATACTTATTCTTGATGGTAACCTTATTCAATTGGGGGTAATCTATACTCATCCCAAGGAAACCATTTTTTTTCATAAATAAGCGCCCAATGTGACACACTTGGTTGAATAGAACCTTTATCTAACAGATTTTGCAGATGTTCTTTCAAGTCTGCTAACTCTGTTGGTGCCATTCTATATGGCAGAATAGAGATAAGGCGAATACCTGGGATGATGTCTATAACGAAGTCTATCTCTCTTTCATGAGGGAATCTGGGTAGATTACCAGGAAAAACTTCTGGAAACTCTTTCATTATAGAAACTAACTGAAAGGAAGGTACCTCATCACTCGAGTCATTAACTCAGACTAAGTGATAGATAAAACCCTTTAAAAGTAATTTTCTCGCCTTAAGGTACTAAATGAAACGACTTTAAGGCACAACTGAACTACAACTCCACTCAATCACTAGCTAGTTAGGAATCTTGAACTTGACAACCCTAGTTTTACAATCGATTGACGCATAACAGGCGTGAAGCCAATCCATACCCAAAATGACATCAAAATCTACCATGTGTAACTCTACTAGATTAGCCAAGGTGTTCTTGCGATTCATGAAAATTGGACAATCACAATAGACTCTTTCTGCTAGAGTAAACTCTCTAATAGGCTTAGAAACACAGAAGGGTTCACAATGTTTTTTAGGAAGAATCTGAAACTATTTTGCAACATAAGGAGTTATAAACTATAAACTTTCTTCTATGTCCAACAAACCATAAACATCAAAAGTAAAGACATTGATCATAACCGTGACAACATCGAGAGAGTTCTCTTACTCTTGGCGGCTAGAGATTGCATAGAGACAGTTTGCCCCTCCGCCGGTACCAAAAGTGGCTCCTCTAGGTGCATCCCTATCTGGTAGAGTTACTAATGAAGATTGATCTCTATTCCCCCTATTGTCACCTCCCTGCTAATTCCTGGGAAACTCTTTCATGTAGTGTCCCTCTTGACCGCATTTGAAACAGCCCGACTTACCATCTCGACACTTACCACCATAATTTCTACCAAACCTACCACATGAAGGAGCCCAGATACCTCCTTGTGCCATACTACAATGATGATGGTGCATGCCCCTTATGTTTCTGAAATTATGGCCGACTCGAACCACCTTTCTGTTTCCCTAACTCATTCCCGGTATGCCTTCTTGCTTCTACACTCCGTTTTGTCCTCAGATTTACCTCTTCAACTTGATTCACATAGACCATTATCCTGGATATGTCCATGTCGCCAATCAACTATGCAACCCTACCTTTTTTATTTTAAGCACGACCCTAACCATCGTACAAACAAACTCATTCGCTCCTCATATCCTTCACCATATTCAGAGCACATCCATGTTGTTGGGTGAACTTCAACCCATACTCATGAAAACTCAGGCCTATTTCACGCTAAAGAACTCTCGTACCTTTGCTTCCTTTAGTTCTCGGGAAAAGAAATGTTCCAAGAAGGCTTTTTGAAAGAAAGCCCCACTTGGATGTAGTGCATCATCAACTCTACCATCCTTCCATTGATCAAACCGTGTTCTAGCCACAATCTTCAGTTGATGTGCATCTAACTAAACTCTCTAAGTGCCAATCACATGCATCACATCAAACACCTTCTTCAACTCTTCCAAAAAAAATTCCGAATCTTTAATAGTACTCGAATCAGTGAAGCTTGGGGGATTCGTCCATAAGAAATCCCGAATCTTTGAAGTGTTAGCCCCTTGTTATTGGGTTCCTCTTTCTTGCCCGACTTGGTTGGTCAAAGCATGAATCAACATCCGAATAGCCTCACTGAACTTAGCGTTAGTAACCTCCCCTTCAGGTTGCACTTTAGGAGTATTAGGGTAACTTCTGTTGCTGAGCTCCTACATTTCTCCTAGCTGGACGACCTCTTGCTGCTCTTAGTGCAAGCATTGTTATTTGAAACATGAAAAAGAAAGAATTAGAGAGATAATTTTATAGATAAACTCTAATGGATGAAAAGGAATATGAAATAAGTGAAGAAATTCCTAAATGTCGCAGACTCCTAATCATATATGTGGTGTGCTCCACACAGATAAATAACACTCTACGGACACGACTTCATAGTATCCCTACGACTCTTGAACTATGTGCTATGATACTAAGTTTGTCACACCTCGAGCATACATCCTAGACGTGTCCGGTACCTAATGACCATTTTTGGCCTTGAAGAAAGTCTTGGTCTGGCTTTCTTATCTTAGCGAAATACTTAACTTAACTCGGTTATAGAATATGAATAGTTCTCATAAAATAAATTTAAATACCGTCTTGGATAAAATGACACTTTAATCTGAAGTATAGAATCTGAAATGAAGACACACAACTAAACAACTAACTATCCATTTAAGAAGCTTCCAAAACTACTTTGATGAATGTTTGAATAGACCTCACAACAATCTGAAATAGAAAGATTCGAAAGCATAAAAGGATCCTCCGAAATTCAAGGAGGATCACCATTGAATCTGGAGCTCAAACTGGATCAACGGAGCATTGAGTGCTAATCCTGGTTACCTGCGTCTGCATCATAAGACGATGCACGCCAACTAGCATCAGTTCATTGAATGTATGCAATTTGGAATGTTAAACAACAAATACTAAGACTGAAAGTATTAATAATGAACTTACCTTGGCTCTACACAAATCATGAAATAACAACTCAATATAAAGTAGTAAGGACACATGCAATATAAAGAAACCTTGTAAAACTTTGTAAAAACTTAGTTCATTAGAGATAAAACAATAATAAACTAAATATTACTAATATATGAAAGTAATATAATTTTGGTGGTAGATTCTTTAATCGACAACCATCACTATGAGCCTAAGTGATGGTACAATGTATTACCTCACGTTGTAAAAGGACCGCTCTATACCTTGTCATTGGTATAGAACCTGAACTACTAAGTGGATCCACTAGTCAATGCTAAAAAGCACTAAGGAATCATCTCAAAAGTATGATCCTTCATGTTTCCATTTTGGCTACATGTTTTATGGAGACTTGAGAAATTGAACTCGTGTCACCATATCGGCGCTCAATACTACTCCTGAAACATGTTGGCTCTTATTTTTAAAAACATACTGAATCTCTGGTTTTGAGATTAGTGCTCAAAATACTTAGCTCGAGGCTTTGTTCGGAATCATAGTTTCCCTGCTTGCTTCTTTTAGAAAGCTATAGTTTTTTTCTTAACAGTTTCCCTAAGGCTCCTTGGCCATCAAAGTTTCCTTCTAGTTAAATATTAAAACATTTCAAGTCTCTTTGGGAATACTTAGTCCCCGTATAACTTTGAAGAGAAGAACTTCAAATTCTCCCTTTAATGAACTCAAAACATAATTCTTAAAACAAAGTGAAAAATGTTTGTAAAAGACTTATGAAAACCTGAAATGACTCCTCTCATTTGACTCTTGATTTCTCTTGACTTTAATTCTTAACTGCTCTTGACTTGACTCTTAGTTGATCCTTGAATTAAATTATGGATTCAACGAATTTGATTCGTGTTTGGAAAGATCTCATGATGTTTAGGAATGAATCTTGATAGCTAAACGTGAGAAAAATCCAAAAAATTAGAATTTGAGGGGTTCTGCGACGCGATGGCATAATTTAATGTTTGGTTTTGAGGCAGAAAACCTCGTGTAATCTCTCGAAACAGATTTAAAAAGTTGAAACTGCGTGTTGGACACGTAACGCTGCAGCAGGTCCATGTTTTGCCATTCGAATTTTCTTCTTTATTTTTCTTCCCCAATTCACCCAAACTTGGTTCTTTTTCTTAAGTCCCTCTTAGATACAGATACCCAAGAAATGTTCCTAAGAACCTAACCCAAAACGAAGGAATTAAAAAATTTCACAACTCAGGCAATTCAAGAATAATACGTGAATTCAAGAAAAGGGTATCAAGATATCAATATTAGAAGTATTTTAGGACGAATCTAACTGAAATAATATGCTTGGCATGTGAGAGAACTATCCCAACGTTCTGAGAGCCTCACATACCTGTTAGAAGCAAATTCCTTAGCAAAACCACCAACGTTCTTGGTTAATCTTGATGATTTTGCGATTTTTGTTTTCTCCTTTCTCTTTAGCCCTAACTTGAAAATTCTAATTTTCTAAAACTGACCATGTTCAATCTTGACAAATATTAAACTCCTAAAATGGACTTAAATAATACGGTACCTAAAATATTAAAATACCCTTAAAATCCGAGATTGGACATTTTCTTAATTCGACAGCCCAACTTTAAAAGGGTATAAATAACTCATACAAAGTCGAAATCGCCCAAACTTGGCAGCATTGGAAAGATTGTTCCAAGATCTTTCCAACAATAGCTTGAAGTACCTCTAATTCATCCTTAGCTAAAGGTTATGGTCTCTTGAAAATTACCTAAAGCACTTTTAACTTACTTAAATTTTTCCAAATTTTCTCATACTTTTCAAAATTAATTATTTCCAGATTTTATACTTTCTTCTAGTTGTTTCTAGTTGGGCGATGTTACAATAAGTTATTAATGAAGAGTTTCCCTTTTTTACAATAAGTTGGGATATGTTACAGATTTGAGGTAAAAGTGAATTGTACTCTTTCCTTTAAGCCTTGTTGCAGCTGATATCCTTTTTCAGAAGTATGTTTAGAGCTTAGGTAAAATTTTCACCCTAATGAGTAGCATAAGTTATGAGATCACGAGCAGTGCTAGTGAAAGAGCCATAGTTAGAGGAAAGTGTGCAGAGCTATAGAGATATATGAAAAGGAGATAGTGTTGTGGCAAACTATGTCGGTATATTTATGCACCTTATAAATTATTAATGAAACGCTTCCCTTGTGGTAGACTAAGAAGTGATGATTTGTAAAGAGTTCAGGATAGGAGGTAGAGTAAGCGTTGCAAGTCAACTGAATTAAAGTATACCTTAACTAGAAAGGGGTTATGATGTTGTGTCATTGTGTTAATAATGACCAAGTGTAATTGCTGAATATATCTAGAAGAGCAAGAGTATTCATAGAGTGAGAAATCTAATTTAGACTTACAAATTGTGAAAGGAGAACTTCATGTTATTCAGAGGATGATAGAGTTATGTGAGAGATAATGCGAGGTAAGTGAGTAAGCATTAAGTTCTGAAGTGGAATGTGATGGTAGTTAAAGTACACATACTGAGAGATAAGGATTTAGTAATTGTCTTGAAGTCCTAGTGGGCAAGTGTTTCTGAATTGCCATATTAGTAATGAGGTATGGTATAGTAGGTGAGCAATCATATTGACATTCCGATTTAGTAATGAACATTAAGCTTGAAGGTTAGATTAGTATCATGATCTAAAAGAATGGAAACAAAAGGGCGTTGATTTTATTCTTGATATTTTATATCGTATATTTAACATAGAATAGAAGATGGTTATTTTAATGAATGCGAGTAGTATAGATCCTAATCTTAAGATTAGAGTTAAAGAGCATTAAGAGAACGTATAACATTTAGAGAGGTCGAATAGGTCCATATCATTTGAGTGTTAGATTTTGACCTAATGAGGAGAATATAAGATAAGAAAGCAAGACAAGTGGTGAAAATGAGATAGTAATGATTTCCAAAGAGTTTGGGGGATATCTTTTAAGAGGTTCTTAGCTTTTAGTAATGAAGTGATGTTAGAAAGAGGAGGTTGATGAGTTTATTGTGTTATGTTTGTTTGGTAATTCTATCTAACGCTATTAATAAGGAGGAATAAGAGGATTAGGTTTTACTATGAGAAATATTTAAATAAAAGCACTTAGTTCAATTAGAAAGAGTTGGTTAGTAGGAGTTCATGGAGTTGTTAGATTACTAAGCTTGAATAGGGTGGTACAGAGTAATAGCTTGAGATGAGATTCCCTATAGAGAGGTATATATTCCAAACATAAGGATTTTAGTAAGCTTCAATATAGTAAGATCAGACCATTAAACTCAGACATTAGTAAGAGTAACCTATTACATACCAAGTCCAGTTGTTATTCAAGGACGAATGATCCTAATGGGGAGATATTGTAATACTTTATAAAAAAAATTTTGAACTAAGACTTGAATAGTCAATCGTAGTGAGTGAGATTTCACCCAGGAATTAAAAATTTACTGAGTATTAAGGTCAGTTCACTAGATTTAGCACCTTGAGTTCAAAAAATAATAAAAATGGAAATAACAAAAATCTGAAATTTGGAGAGTTAAGCTAAGTATGAGTTTTGGGTCAACTTCAAACGACCAGAACTCCTAGAAAAAGTTTAATTATGTGGGCTACAAGATACCAGAAAATATCTTTTAATTATTTTTCCAAAGACGCCGAGTTTGCTAAATTTCGAGTTTTGATGAGTGAGATATGACCTTTTAAAGTTAGGTTGTCCAGTTAAGGAAAGTTAGCCGAAAATATGAGGGCTATTTTTTTCCTTTTCTTACCAATCATATTTAATTCGTTTTTAGTAATACTGTAAGTTTATAATCCTTTTAGGTTCTGTTTTATAATCTTGATATACGCCTAGTATTTTATTTGAGAGTTCAAGGAGAGGCAAGAAGAGAAAAGAGGAGAAAGAAGGAAAGGATGGAGGTGTTCATCGACGTTCTTGAGTTTAGTTGTAGATTTTCGCCATGGTTTTAATCCCTAAGAGGTATGTAAGCTTCCTTAGTGTTGGTTAATTCACCTACACGTCAATCATTTTATTTTTCAATGAAATTTCATGCTTTAAGTTTAAAAATTAGAGTTCATGATGAGTTCCTGATAGGTTTTCTTGAGGATCATTCTAAATCTTGTTGTGGTGGTTTTTTTTGATGAATTCTTGAGATGAAATTGAGTAATTTGATTGTTGTTTTCAGTATATTAGAGTTTATTAAGTCAATTAATCAAATCCAAGTGATTTGGGAAGAAACCGTTCTATTTTAGGCGAGTTAGGGTGAGAAAACAAGAGGATGTTCGGCTGAATTTCTTGGTTGGGGCCTAATGTGGCATGCCTACAAGAGCTACCCAAAACCTTCTCTGTACTTTAGGGCTGGAGCCCCACGCCACCCATAGTCCCAGGGTCGCCTGTCCCATCCAGCTTGCCTCCGGTTACTCCGTTTGAGTTCATTTAAAGTGCACCTTCACTCCTTTCCGATTCTAATGAATCTAAGCTACTTCTAAATATCAAAAATCAGTCCTAAAATGATCATAACCTTAAATTTATAATTCAAATTCAAAATAGAGTTGGGAGTTAAGTCTATGAGCTTTCTTTCAAACGTTCTAAGAAAGTCCTTTTGAGTCCAATTGATGAGTCTTCAAAAACTTCTAGTAACTTTCAAGACTCAAGTAAGTTAGTATGAGGATGAAGAGAATTTATTCATGAGTCTACCTTGTCATCATGAGATCCTACATGTCATGAACCAAAACTCTTGAATTCATGAATGAGTTAAGAGTAGAGTTCAAGAAAGTCTCTAAGTTCAATTGTGAATTCTATGAGATCCATCATTGTTTTGAACTAAATTTTAGGAAGTAATCAAAAGAATGAGAAAGTCATATACATGAGTTCCATCTAGTTACTTAGACCTTCGAGTCGAATTATTCATGTCCTTAATTCCACACAAACCCTTTAAGTTGAATAATCTTGACTTAAGAAGTATCTTTTGGTTCTTAGTTGAGTAGTTCATGCAAATAATTCCGCATCAACCCTCCAAGTTAAAGATCATGATATCATCCATAAACATGAGATCATGAACCTTGAATCCGTAATTCAATTCAAGGAAAGTTAAGAGTCAAGTCTAAAAGTTAAAGAGAAAGTCAAAGTAAGTTCCTAAAGTATTCAAGAGTCTTAAACAAACTTTTTAACTTTGTTTTAAGGTTCCAACAAAGAGTTGAGTTAAATTCTCAAAATCTATAAGGGAACTAAGTATTCCCTAAGAGTTAAGTTTCAAGTAAGCAAGAGTATCAAGTTGAGTTCACTTCTCAAGAGTTATAAGGGAACTAGTAGTCCCTAAGAGTTCATAGAAAATGTTTTCAAACTTTTGAGAAAGAAAGGAAGCTAGACTTCCACAGAACCTATGGCTAGTGTTAGTAAAAGAAAGATGAAATTATAATTTCCAACATAGCTTTTAAAGCTAAGTTTTGAGAACTAATCTCAAATCACAGAATCAAAATGTTTTTAAAAAAATAAGAGCTAGTATATATTTGTGGGAGTAGTATTGAGCACCGATGTGGGCATGAATTTCATATTAACTCAAGTCTCCATGTAAACCATGTAGTCATGGGTATAATAGGGTCATACTTTTTAGATGAACCCTTTTATAGTACACTAGTGGGTCCATGAGGCAGTTCAGTATCTATAATTTGGCAAGGTTAGGATGGCTGGGTAGCGTGGTCTGAGTAACATTGTATCATCACTATATTTCTTAAGTGATGATTGTCAGTTATAGCAGCACCCACATAAGTTATTGTATTTTTATATACATCAGTTAATTAAATTTTCATATGTGTTTCAGAGTTATGTTTTATCCTTGTTATATACACAAAGTTGACATCATGTTTTTAAACAACTTTTATATATATTATACTTGTTTTAAACTGCATTATATTGAAATAAGTTTCACTTAAGTATCATCAGTTGAGTATCTTAAGTTAATTTGTACTACATAGAGTCGAGTATCATATCTTTAGAGTTCAATATCTAATCCTTGAGTTGAGTATCTTATTCTTAAGTTGAGTGGAGTTTACTCAGTTTTAAATAAAGGTAAGTATGTTTCCTTTTTATTCAAGTTTTCAAGCTTATGTTATAATTTAGAATTTCCCTCATGCTCATACATTCCACATAGAGAGCCATTTTTCCTACATCTTTTGATGATGCACACACATGTATTCATGATCATCAACAGGAGTTTCGTTCAGGATCATTAAAAGGAGTTCCGTTGATATCACTTGGAGTTCGAGTTAGCTATGGTGAGCCTCCTTGCTTCCGGAGGATTCCAGTTACTTTCAACAGTTAGTGGGCCGTGAGTCTTGTCCCGACTTCCATCATTATCATTTAGAGGCTTCATAGATAGACAATAGAGTGTTAGAAGTCTTCATTTATTTATTTTTTAGTATTTTAAAGACTAAAGTTGTCTTATATGGCGATGTGTATATATTTTATATTGCATAGTTTTCTTTGGACTTAAAGTTTATATTTAAGTTTTATGAATTTTTATGTTTTTTTATGATTAAGTAAGTATTCCACTTGTAGTCATCTAGGATGAGGGTTGTAACATCCCGTAGCGAAAACAGATCGAAAAATTAGTTTTTCAGAAAAAGATGCAAGTGCTACCAACGGTGGCATCGACGGACCGTAGCCTAAACCACGGTCCATCCAGAACAACCGTTGATGAGATCAGAAAATCCGAAAAAATTTGAGCCTAGAAAAATAGGTTAAGTCTTGGACGACAGACGGACTTGTGGTTCATAGGTCAAAAAACGATCCGTAGTCAGTGACCGTCGATAAAGAATCCCTTCAACCACTCCCTGAAAAGAGATATGGATGACCAGCATGGTTCGTAGGTGGACCTACGGCCTATAGGTCTGACCGTAGGTGGAAAATATCCAACCAGTTAAGGGGAAATGCAGTTGGGTCAACTTAAATTGATCAGAACACTTAGCACAAAATAAATTAGGTCTCCCATTTACCTACCCGCAGATAAATAATTGAATTATCTTTCCATTTCCACTGACCTTGCTAAAATTAGACCTCCGAGTAAAAAGTTATGCTCATTTTAGTAAAGGCCTGTCGAACAGGACCTCACGACGGACCCAACGACGGGGCGTCGGGCGCACGATGGACCGTCAGTCCTGGCCGTCGCGAGGCCCGACAGCAACTTTCCTAGGGGTCTATTTGACCTTTCCCACTCCGTTGAAACCCTAAGTTACGTCGTTTTGACCCTAAATCATCAGATTTTAGTTAGTTCAAGATTATAAACATAATTAAAACATATCCAAGTCAAATCATTCAATCAAAACTTAAAAAATTTAGAAGCAAGAGAGGAGAAAAAAACTCAAGAACCCTAGTTCAAGAATGCCACAAGCTCTAGCAGTTCCATCCCGAAACTTAAGTATTTTTTCGTGGATTTCATCACCAGGTATATGGGATTTCACTAGTGGGTTCCTTTCACCCATTGGGTCCTTAGTTTCAGTCAGTTCTTGATTCTCTTATCATAATTAAACCTAGGGTTTCTAGAACTTTGATATAACTTCATCAATTTATTAAATATATGTTCGAAATTAGATTATTATGTTATTACTCAGATTTTTCATGAATTTCAGAACCTTAACATTTTTTTTTGTTTTGTTCTTGAATTACACATGCTAGGTCATATATTCCAGACACTTCAGATATGCATGCCTCGGTTATAAATGCATAATTACCAGATTAATTTTTGCATTCTAAGTTTGCATGTTTAGTTTCGACCTATCCAGTATATACAAAAATTCAGATATAATCAGTTAATTTACAGAATTCATTGGGAGTAGCACAATACCTAGTTGGACTAGGGTTTACCGTACCCAATAGTCAGAGAACTACTATCCTTGTAGGTTGTAAGTCGCCTCTGTGGGCAATCAGTTTAGTGATCACGCCAGCATGCCTTTATAACTTTGGCAGGGTATATTGGGTCCTCTCGATGAGGCGTATACATCGGACTCCACATTTAGGTCATGTGGTTTTCTTATCGGTTATTACTAGCTCCCACAGTTTAGTCTGACTCTCTACATTGATCATTTATCAGTTTATTCAGTATTCAGTTTAAGCATGTTATAAATTGGTCATTGCATCTAGTTAGCTCAGAAATCATCACATCAGTTCAGATTATTATACTTGTTTTGGTGCTTGTTCAGTTATTTTTTATATCAACTTTACTCTATCCTACATGCTCAGTACCTTTCAAGTACTAACACATACGTGCACTACATCTTCTCGTGATGTAGGTTCACGTTCTCAGCATCCAGATCACGCATTGATCGATTTCCCGATCTCCAGTTTAGAAGATTCAGTGGTGAGTCCTCATTCTCCGAGGACAACAGTCATGAGTTTCATTTCAGTCATTAGTCATTTAGTTTCAGTCTTTGCTAGATTTAGCTGGGGCTTGTCCCAGTATTTCTAGTCTAGTTTAGAGGCTATTTTCAGACATAGTTAAATTAAGCTTAGTATTGAGTTAATATTTCTTTTGTATTAAAATCATTGTTTTCAAATATCTCAGTTATAGAATATGGGTATTCCACATCGTTTCATTTTAAGTATGATTTAGCTTCCGCAACAGTTTATTATCTTTAGTATGCTCATGATCATTCCAGCAGGGTTAGCTTGGGATCACTTGTGGTCCTAGGTTCCGTGTCCGCATCGCGGGGGTAGCTCGGGGTGTGACAAAACTTGGTATCAAAGCACTAGGTTCAAGAGTCCTAAGATGTCTGAAAAAGCCGCACTAAGTAGAGTCCTTTTCATGGGTGTGAAGTGCAACACATCTAATGTTAGGGAGGCTATGAAGTGTTTTAGGAAAAAATTCACCTTCTTGTTACTCTTATCGTGCGTAAGGTATGATCTAATTCTATTCTAACTCGACGTTGAGCATTTCCGATCATGCCTCCTCTTAGAGCTTAGGCATGAACTTCTAATGAATGCAATGCTAACGAAGTTCATCTATTACCAGATAAGGAAGTTCTGATGTAGAGTTTCAGAATGCCAGTTCAGCTTTTGGCTAAGAGTATGACCAACCAGAACAATCAGCAGGTTCTAGTTCCTACTAATAGAAATGATCGATCAATGGCAGGCAGAGTTTGTGATTTCGTTTGGATGAATCCGTCTAAGTTTTTTAGGGTCGCATGTTGGTAAGGACCCACAGAAGTTCATTGATGAAGTCAAGAAAATATTTGGTGTGATGTCAGTAACTGGTACTGATAGGTGAAATTGGCATCCTACAAACTCAAGGATGTGACTCACATATGGTTCACTCAGTGGAAAGACAACAGAGATGACTTTGCCTTTTGTAACTCAGTATAGCAGTCCAATTGAATGTCATTCCAAAAACTCTCCCAGAACCTTTCTCAGTCTCTACTCCAGTCGGTGACCCAGTTATAGCTAGACGGGCATACAGAAATTGCCCAATCACAGTCTCTCAGAAAGTCACCTCAGCAGATCAGTACAGTTAGAAATGGTTGACTTCGATGTCATTCCAGGCATGGATTGGTTACACTCATGTTATGCCTCAGTCGATTGTAGAACTAGGATTGTTCGTTTTCAGTTTCCAAACGAACCAATCTTAGAATGGAAGGGTAGTAGCCTAGCGCCTATGGGTCGATTTATTTCTTACCTTAAGGCCAGAAAGATGATATCTAAGGGTTATCTCTATCATCTAGTTCGGGCTAAGGATTCTAGCCTTGAAACCCCATCTCTTGAGTCAGTTCCAGTAGTCTGTGAATTTCCAGAAGTATTTCCAAAAGATCTTCCCGGGGTTTCTCCCGAAAGGGAAATCGACTTTGAAATTGCTCTCCTTCCAGATACCCAGCCTATTTCTATTCCTCCTTACAGAATGGCTCCAACAGAGCTTAAGGAATTGAAAGAGCAGTTGAAAGACCTTCTACATAAGGGTTTCATCAGACCTAGTATTTCACCATGGGGTGCACCAGTATTGTTCGTAAAGAAGAAAGATGGTTTTCTCAGAATGTGCATTGACTATAGACAGATGAACAAGGTCACAATCAAGAATAAGTATCCCATCCCCAAGATTGATGACTTGTTTGACCAACTTTAGGGTGCTAGTCATTTCTCAAAGATAGACCTCAAATCGGGTTATCATCAGCTCAGTGTCAGAGATAGTGACATTCCGAAAACAGCCTTCAGAACTCGGTATGGTCATTATGAATTTGTAGTTATGTCGTTTGGACTAACCAATGCTCCTGCAGCTTTCATGGATTTGATGAACAGAGTGTTCAAACAGTACTTAGACTTGTTCGTTATCGTCTTCATTGATGTATCCTCATTTACTCTAGGAGTGAGGAAGAACATGCAAGTCATTTGAGAGTTGTTCTGCAGACTCTCAAAGATCACCAGTTATTCGCTAAGTTTAGTAAATGTGAGTTTCGGTTGCAATCCGTTGCTTTTCTTGGTCACATTGTATCTAGCGAAGGGATCCGCGTAGATTCACATGAGTTAATATTTCTTTTGTATTAAACTCATTGTTTTCAAATATCTCAGTTATAAAATATGGGCATTCCCCATCTATTCATTTTAAGTATGATTTAGTTTCTGCAACAGTTTATTATCTTTAGTATGCTCATGATCATGCCATCAGGGTTAGCTTGGGATCACTTGTGGTCCTAGGTTCTGTGTCCGCGTCTCTGGGGTGGCTCGGGGCGTGACAAAACTTGGTATCAGAGCACTAGGTTCAAGAGTCCTAGGATGTCTAAAAAAAGCCGCACGAAGTAGAGTTCTTTTCATGGGTGTGAAGTGCACCACATCTAATGAGAGGGAGGCTATAAAGTGTTTTAGGAAAAACTTTACCTTCTTGTTACTCTTATCGTGCGTAAGGTATGATCTAATTCCATTCTAACTCAACGTTGAGTGCTTAAGATCATGCCTTCTCATAGAGCTTAGGCATGGAATGCTAATGCACGTAATGCTAACATAGTTCCTCTAATACCAGATAAGGAAGTTCAAATGCAGAATTTCAGAATTCCAATTCAGCTTTTGGTCAAGGGTATGACCAACAAAAACAATCAGTAGGTTCTAGAATCTACTAATACAATTGATCGATCAATGGTAGCCAGAGTTTGTGATTTTGTTATGAAGAATCCGTCTAAGTTTTTAGGGTCGCATGTTGGTAAGGACCCACAGAAGTTCATTGATGAAGTCAAGAAAATATTTTGTGTGATGTCAATAATTGGTAATGATAGGTGAGATTGGCATCCTACAAACTCAAGGATGTGACTCACATATGGTTCACTCAGTGGAAAGACAACAAACATTACTTTGCCTTTTGTAACTCAGTATAGCAGTCTAATTCAATGTCATTCCAGAAACTCTCTCAGAACCCTTCTAAGTCTCTTCGCCAGTCGGTGACCCAGTTATAGCTTGACGGGTATATAGAAATTGCCCTGTCATAGTCTCTCAGAAAGTCACTTCAGCAGATCTAGTAGAGTTCGAAATGGTAGAATTTGATGTCATTCTAGGAATGGATTGGTTACAATCATGTTATGCCTCAGTCGATTGTAGAACTAGGATTGTTCATTTTCAATTTCCAGTCGAACTAATCTTAGAATGGAACGGTAGTATCCTAGCGCCTATGGGTCGATTTATTTCTTACCTTAAGGCCAGAAAGATGATATCTAAGGGTTATATCTATCATCTAGTTCGGGTTAAAGATTCTAGCCTTGAAACCCCTGCTCTTGAGTTAGTTCCAGTAGTCTCTGAATTTCCAGATCTTCCAGGGGTTCCTCCCGAAAGGGAAATCGACTTTGGAATTGATCTCCTTCAAGATACCCAGCCGATTTCTATTCCTTTTTAAAGAATGGCTCCAGCAAAGCTTAAGGAATTGAAAGAGAAGTTGAAAGACCTTCTAGATAAGGGTTTCATCAGACCTAGTATTTCACCATGGGGTGCACTAGTATTGTTCGTAAAGAAGAAAGATGGTTTTCTCAGAATGTGCATTGACTATAGACAGTTGAACAAGGTCACAATTAAGAATAAGTATCCCATACCCAGGATTGATGACTTGTTTGACCAACTTAGGGGTGCTAGTCATTTCTCAAAGATAGACCTCAGATCGGGTTATCATCAGCTCAGAGTCAGAGATAGTGACATTGTAAAAACAACCTTAAAAACTCGGTATAGTCATTATGAATTTGTAGTTATGTCGTTTGGACTAACCAATGCTCCTGCAGCTTACATAGATTTGATGAACAGAGTGTTTAAACAGTACTTAGACTTGTTCGTTATCGTCTTCATTGATGATATACTCATTTACTCTAGGACTGAGGAAGAACATGCAAGTCATTTGAGAGTTGTTCTGCAGACTCTTTAAGATCGTCAATTATTCGATAAGTTTAGGAAATGTGAGTTTTGGTTGCAATCCGTTGCTTTCCTTGGTCACGTTGTATGTAGCGAAGGGATCCGCGTAGATCCACAAAAGATAGAAGAAGTGAAACAATGGCCCACACCTACCTCTGCTACAGATATCAGAAGATTCTTAGGTCTAGTAGGTTATTACAGAAGGTTCGTGGAAGAATTTTCATCCATAGCCTCACCATTGACTAGGTTTACTCAGAAGATGGTCAAATTCCAATGGACAGATGATTGTGAGAAAAGCTTCGCAGAATTGAAAACTAGAATTATTACAGCTCCTGACTTGACTCTACCAGAGGGTTCAGATGGTTATGTGATCTATTGAGATGCATCTAGAGTTGGCCTTGGTTGTGTTTTGATGCAAAGAGATAAGGTTATATCTTATGCCTCTAGAAAGCTTAAGGTTCATGAGAAGAACTATCCAACTCATGACCTCAAGCTAGCAGCAGTGGTGTTTGCACTAAAGATATGATGACACTATTTGTATGGTGTTCATATAGATGTGTTCACCGATCATTAGAGCCTTCAGTATGTGTTCACCCAGAAAGAGTTGAATCTTCGCCAGAGGAGATAGCTTGAGTTCCTTAAGGATTATGATATGAGTGTTCATTATCATCCTGGAAAGGCGAATATAGTGGCCAATGCTCTTAGTAGATTATCTATAGGTGGTGTAGCCCATGTTGAGGAAAAAAGAAATGAGCTAGTGAAGGATGTTCACAGGCTTGCTCGCTTGGGAGTTCGCATTATGATCATATCAAACAACGGTGTAACAGTTCAGAATGGGGAAGAATCGTCTTTGGTAATGGGGGTTAAGGAAAATAAAGAGAGTGATCCGATCTTGCTTGAACTAAAGGGTGCAATCAATAATCAGAGAGTGTTGGTTTTCTCCCAAGGGGGAGATGGTGTACTTCACTACCAAGGTAGATTGTGTGTTCCTGATGTGAGAGAGTTGAGGTAACATATTCTTGCAGAAGCTCACAACTCCAGGTGTTCTATTCATCCAGGTGCCACTAAGATGTACCACGATCTACGGGAAGTCTATTGGTGGAATGGCATGAAGAGGAATATAGCAGACTTTGTGAGTAAGTGCCCCAATTGCCAGCAAGTCAAGGTAGAACATCAGAAACCAGGAGGTATGACTCAACAGATCGATATTCCTACTTGGAAGTGGGATGTGATCAATATTGATTTCATCACAGGGTCACCTCGTACTCACAGACAGCATGACTTAATTTGGGTGATAGTTGATAGGATGACTAAGTCTTCTCGCTTTTTGGCGGTCAAGACTATATATTCGGCAAAGGACTATGCCAATCTTTACCTTACTGAAATTGTGAGGTTTCATGGGGTTCTTTTGTCTATTATCTCAGATAGAGGTCCTCAGTTTACCTCTTGTTTCTTGAAGTCATTTCAAAAAGGTCTTGGTACTCAAGTTAACCTTAGTACAACTTTCATACACAGACGGATGGGTAGGAAGAGCGTACCATTCAGACCTTAGAGGATATGTTGAGATCTTGTGTGATCGATTTCAAAGGTAGTTGGGATGATCACCTTCCTCTTATTTAGTTTGTCTACAATAATAGCTACCATTCCAGAATTCAGACGGCCCCTTACGAGGCTTTATATGGGCGTAGATATAGATCTCCTATTGGTTGGTTTGAAGTACGTGAAACAGCTTTGATAGAGCCAGATTCAGTCCTTTAGGCTATGGAGAAAGTGGAAAACATTAGAGATAGACTTAAGACAGCCCAAAGTCGTCAAATATCTTATGCAGATATAAGGAGAAGGGAACTACAGTTCCAAGTTGATGATTGGGTTTTTCTGAAAGTCCCACCTATGAAAGGCGTGAGGAGATTTGGAAATAAAGGGAAGCTCAGCCCTAGATATGTAGGCCATTACAAGATATTGAAAAGGATTGGGAAAATGGCGGTGAAAGATAGTCATTCTTATGAGGATGTACCAGTTGAGATTCTTGACCGTCAGGTTAGAAGGTTGAGAAACAAAGAAGTCACTTAAGTCAAGGTTTTGTGGAGGATTCAGTATGTAGAGGGAGCTACTAGGGAAGAAGAAGCAGCCATGAAAGACAAGTATCCTTACCTTTTTCCTTCCGATTCCACTCCAGCTTGAGGTAATAGTTCATCTTCAGTTGTACAGTCATTCATGCATAAATTTAGTTTTAGAATCATGTTCCCTCACTTTGTACTTTCATTTTTAGCGTAATTGCATGTACTCTGAACTCAATTCAGTCAGAACTTAGTTCTCAGTGTTTAGTAGTGGGGTTTGCATCTCTATCCCTCTATTTCAGCTAGTTTAGTCTTCATTCGGGGACGAATGTTCCCAAGGGGGAGATAATGTAACACCCCGTAGCCAAAACAGACCAAAAAGTTAGTTTTTCATAAAAATCTGCAGGTGCTACTAACGGTGGCCTCAATGCACCGTAGCCTGAACCACGGTCCGTCCTGCACAACCATCGATGGGATCAGAAACTCTCAAAAATTTCAGCCTAAAAAAATTGGTTAAATCTTGGATGACAGACGGACTTATGGTCCGTAGGTCAAACGACGGACCGTAGTCCGTGACCGTCGATCAAGACTCCCTTCAACCACTCTCTGACAAGAGCTATGGATGATCAGCATGGTTCGTAGGTGGACCTACGGACTCTGACCGTAGGTAGAAAATTTGCATCTAGTTAAGGGAATATGCAGTTGGTTCAACTTTAAATGATCATAACTCTTACCACGAAATTAATTAGGTCTCCTATGAACCCCCACAGATAGTTAATTGAATTATCTTTCCATAGCCACCGACTTTGCTAAAATCATACCTCTGAGTAAAAATTTATGCTCATTTTAGTAAAGGCCTGTCGAACAAGCCCTCACGACGGACCGAACGACAGGACGTCGGGCGCACGACGGACCGTCAGTCCTGGCCGTCGTGAGGCCCGACAGCAACCTTCCCAGGGGTCTTTTTGACCTTTCCCACTTTGTTTAAACCCAATATTACGTCGTTTTAACACTAAATCATCATATTTTAGTCAATTCAAGCCTAGAAACATAATTAAAACATATCCAAGTCAAATCATTAAATCAAAACATTGAAAATTAGAAGCAAGAGAGGAGAAAAAAGCTCAAGAACCCTAGTTCAAGAACGCCACAAGCTCCAGAAGTTCCAGCCCCGAAACTTTAGTATTTTTCCGTGGATTTCATAACAAGATATGTGGGATTTCACTAGTGTGTTCCTTTCACCCAATGGGGTCCTTATTTTCAGTCAGTTCTTGATTCCCTTATCATGATTAAACCTAGGGTTTCTAGAACTTTGATATAACTTCATGAATTTATTAAATATATGTTCGAAATTAGATTATCATGTTATTACTCAGATTTTTTATGAATTTCAGAACCCTAGCTTTGTATTTATTTAGTTCTTGAATTACACATGCTAGGTCATATATTTCAGACACTTTAGATATGCATGCCTTAGTTATAAATGCATAATAACCAGATTAAATGTTTCATTCTCAGTTTTCATGTTCAGTTTCGAGCTATCCAGTATTTACAGAAATTCAGATATAATCAGTTAATTTACAAAATTCATTGGGAGTAGCATAATACCGAGTTGGACTAGGGTTTACCGTACCCAATACTCACAGAACTACTAGCCTAGTAGGTTGTAAGTCCCCTTTGTGGGCAATTAGTTTAGTGATCACGCCAGCATGCCTTTATACCTTTGGCAGGGTATGTTGGGTCCTCTTGATGGGGCGTATACATCGGACTCCACATTTAGCTAATGTAGTTTTATTATCGGTTATTAGTATCTTCCACAGTTCAGTCAGACTCTCTACATTGACCATTTATCAGTTTATTCAGTATTCAGTTTCAGCATGTTATAAATTGGTCATTGCATCCAATTAGCTCAGAAATCAGCACATCACGTTCAGATTATTATACTTGTTTTTGTGCTTGTTGAGTTCTGTTTTATTTCAGCTTTACTCTATCCTACATGCTCAGTACATTTCAAGTACTGATGCATACGTGCGCTACATTTTCTCGTGATGTAGGTTCAGGTTCTCAGCATCCAGATCAGGCATTGGTCGATTTCTCGATCTCCAGTTCAGCAGATTCAGTTGTGATCCTCATTCTCTGAGGACAACAGTCATGAGTTTCATTTCAGTCTTTAGTCATTTAGTTTCAGTTTTTGCTAGATTTAGCTGGGGCTTGTCCCAGTATTTTTAGTCTAGTTTAGAGGCTATTTTTAGACATAGTTAGATTCAACTTAGTATTGAGTTAATATTTCTTTTGTATTAAACTCATTGTTTTCAAATATCTCAGTTATAGAATATGGGTATTCTCCATCTTTTCATTTTAAGTATGATTTAGCTTCCGCAATAGTTTGTTATCTTTTGTATGCTCATGATCATGCCAGCAGGGTTAGCTTGGGATAACTTGTTGTCCTAGGTGCCGTGTCCGCGTCTCGGGGGTAGCTCGGGGCGTGACAAGGGTTCTCTTGGAGACCGGCAATTGTTCTTGAGTGACGACCAAGTCTAGGATGTAGACTCGGGTAGTGACACTAGTGATACATGATAATCAGATTGATTCATTTCAGTATCAATTTAAATTGTTTATGTAAAAAATTTAAATTTATAAATCAAATTGATAAAAGTGGGGGTTTTCAACTTGGCAATTTTTTGGGTTGGCTCAATTTTTTTAAATATCAAACCTAATCTTGTGTTTGACTTTTAAATTAATAAATTAAACCATACTAATAAACCTTAATTTTTTTATTTTTCGGGTAATATATTCATACAAGTATATAATTAACTTGTCTTTCAAATATGGTTTTAGGCCAACAGTAATAAAACTATCGAAGGTGCTTCTCAACAAAATAACGCAAAATATGAGATGTGTGATGACACTAAAATATTCAACAAAGATACTAATAAAATCACTTCATTAGAGTTGCATATATCAGTGGATTATAACCTTTACTTCACTATTCAAAATTCTAAATCTAAAAATATTAAAAATATATATTAGATGATAAAAACTATGAAAAATTAGAAGTGATATTTAGAAATTATATAGAAGTCAATACTTTTATGTAGAGGGAGCTGCTCGGACGGTAAGCACCCCTCACTTCAAACCTTAAGGTTGCGAGTTCGAGTCACCAAGGGAGCAAAAAGGGTGGGAGCTCCTGGGGGGTAACAAAAACATAGGTAACCCATCAAACCCGTCCATAAAGTGGTACAGGTTTGTTATCTTCTTATCTATACACACATGTAATAAAATTCACAATCAGATCTCTTATTTTTTACTAGATTTTCCCTACACCTAAATAACTTCGATATTTCCAAATCTAGACTGGGTTGGGTAATTCCAAGTTACTATGAAGTGTTTCTTGCCCTGATTCTTTCTTCATTGACTTTTCCATAACAACGAAATCAAGTCGTTACAAATAATAATTTTACTTCTCATAGAATTGATAAAGATATCATCATTGCGTGTAAGATTAAAACAATTAAGATGTTATGAAGGATATAAATGGTTACCATTTGTTATTTCTAATCGATGAATGTTGTGATGTGTCACGTAAAGAGAAAATTAAAATTGTTTTGTGATATGTTGTTAAATAGAGATATGTAATTGGAAGATTTATTTGGATTGTTCATGTTCATAATACCAGTGCTTTATGTTTTTTTAAAAAAGTAATTGTTAAAGTTTTTGCTCGATAATTTTTTAGTGTACATCATATACGTAAAGAATGCTATTATGGAGCAAACGATATGCAAGGGTGACTATGTGGACTTAAATTTTGATTCAACAAGAAATTAGATCAGCTCATGCAATCCATTATTTTGTTCATCAGCTTTAGTTGACTCTTGTTAGGGTATTTAAAATTACCGGGTTGATTCTTAATTTGTTGAAGAGAGCGTCAGAGCAACATGATTCATAAAATTTGTCAAACATTTGAGATTGCTTTCATATTGCACTTGATAAAGTTATTTTGGCTATTACAAATGAGCTTAATAAGGAAAGAACAGGATATTACAAATGCCATTCAACTTGTTAAAGTGGTGAAGATATGATTGCAAAGTGTAAGGGATGAAGGATGAGATTCACTTATAGAGAATGTATCTACATTTTTTTGTTAAATATGACATTTTGATACCTAATTTTTTATGAGTTGTATGTAAATTTTGAAAGATTTCGAGCCAAAGTAACCGAGTATACTATTCACATCATTAATGTGTTAAAGATTATCTAAAGATTATTTATTGGCTACTTCAAGAACTCAATGATCGATTTAATAAGGTGAGAAAAAATTTACTTATTGGAGTTGCTTACTTGAATCCGATTGACTCGCCTTTTAATTTTGACATGAAGAAAGTATTGAGAATGACTGAATTATATCCTGATGATTTTGGTGAAAATGATGGCTACTCTTAAGAGTTAGTTAGAGACATATACTTTTTATGTCTGTGATATTGATGATACGTTCTTTACCCTAAAAGGACTTGATAATACTTTTTGAAATATAGTCAAGTCAAAGGAACATTTAAATTATTCCCTTGTATTGTCCCTTGTGAAATTTGCATTGCTCTTGCCAGTACCCATCGTTTCAATTCAAAGAGCTTTTTCGGCAATGAATTTTGTGAAAAGTGAAATGCGAAATTGAATGGACGATGACCGAATTAGTGGATGTATTATGAATTATTTATAAAAAAATATATATTTAGTATTATTTCTAATGATAATATTATGAATATGTTTCATTAAATGAAAGACTAGCAGAATATAATTGTAATGAATATTTTGATCAATTGTGCTTTGTTTTTTTGTTAATTTATTAGCTTATTTAAGTTCTTTTTTATTATTGAACCCATTTGGTAAAATTTCCGAGTCCACCACTTCCTACAATACTTTTACTAAACCTTGACTAAAATTCCCCTAATCAAATATGTTCTAGACCACAAGACTAACGATACAGTGCAAGCTTGTGAATAAGAAAAACTCCCGATCAATATCCTGACTTAACAATCACTTGAAACTTATCCAAAGTCATAACTACCACCCATATGTGATTCGTCACACCTTTAACATAACCCGAAACACCAAGGACTCCAATGACATCATTTACAATGTTTAACATGTAATTTCGGTCTATACAAGAACCATCACATCATTTAAATATAATATTGACAACTCGTGAATCAGTATGTAACAATTACACTACTGAAGAGGTAAACTTGGTTCATTCATGAAACCCACACATAAAAAATCATATGTACTAGGCCTGGTACACGAACGAACTATTAGTAATTTGTACCGATATAATTTCCGAGTCAATTAAGAGATATTATGCACCACACATGGTAATCAAGCCAACCATCAGTATGTATCAAGCATGGTACCCGAGCCAATGAACAATTACAATGAATAAAATGAAACTTTTACAAGAAAAAAAAACACATTTATTTTCATGAGAATGACAACAAGCTAACCTTTTAGTTTATACTCCTCCCATCTCCCAACAATACATATACAAGTTATACCAATGAAGTAGTGAATAATCACATATAACATAAATGGGAAACAACACAACCTCACAGATTAACACCCCTACAAAAACAGCCAACAACAATCATAAGGTCAACATCAACAATCAAATGACTTATTATCCTAAGAAACTATAAGACATGTTCATCTTCCCAAACTTCGTACCGGTTGATCTATACATATAAAGACATGCATGACTACCTTGTTAAGTCTAGATTTCTTGAGTCCAAACAACTATTATACAAGTTTGATCACAGATTGTTGACTCCCTTTGTGAAGCTTTAGTTTGTCCTAGGTCTAAATTAGAGCACAAGTACAAAATAATCGCAATTGGCCTAATTCTTGGATTTTAACGTAATCCAAACTAAGGTCAACCTCAAGATATTTTCATCAAGTACAATACTTTCCCATCATTTATTTGTGGGTAAAATGCACAAGTACCCCCTCAGCCTATTCCCGTAATTCTAGAGACACACTTATACTATACTGAGGTCCTATTACCCCCCCCCCCTGAATTTATTTTATAAGTAATTTTCTATCCCTTTTTGGTCAACGTTGCACTAGCTTGAAAAAAAAATTCAACCAACGTTGGGCCCACAAAATAGTGACACGTAGGCCAAGAAGGGGTAGAAATTATTAATAAAATAAGTTCAGATAGGACCTTAGAATAGTATAAGTGTGTCTATGAAATTTTGGGCATAGATTGAAGGGGGTACTTGTGCATTATCCCTTTATTTTTCTAAAAACTATTAAAAGTTCCATGGCTACGTAAGAGAACTACGGTATTTAAATCAAGAACAATTGTGTTTATAAAAAAATCAAGGTCTTACACACCAAAATCATTCAATTAACACCTTCTCTTGTCATTCTTTTGATATTCTATATTATACTATACTGGATTATTTTTTGTTGTCTCTCATTAAGTTTTTTATCCTTAATAACTCAATGTAAGCAATATTAAAAAGTATCTTTCTTTTATCTTTTTTTCTTCCTTTTTTGTTTCAAAGAATTATATGGTGTTTCTCCTCTTTTTTATTTAACTTTTTACATCGACAAATACAATTGCAATAAAAACATTCCCAAAAATAACTGCAAAAAAATTAATGTGTCTACATCTACTTTAATTTCTAAATTATTTGAACAATAAAAACAGATTAATGATCACACAATATCTTTTTTCCATGCTTGTCATCTCTCCTAAAATTTGTTATTTTTATATTAGGGAAAATGCACAAATACCCCCTCAACCTATGCCCCAAATCTCAGAGACACATTTATACTATGCTAAGGTATTATTACCCCCCCCCCCCCCCCC
>NC_028647.1:13295192-13331600 GCF_001406875.1 Solanum pennellii
CCCCCCCCCCCCCCGAACTTATTTTATGAATAATTTTCTACCCTTTGCGGTCTACGTGGCACTATCTTGTGGGCCCAGTGTGTGTTGACATTTTATTTCAAGCTAGTGTCATGTAGGCCGAAAGGGGTAGAAAATTATTTATAAAATAAGTTCAGGGGGTAATAGGACTTTAATACAGTATAAGTGTGTCTCTGGGTTTTCGGGCATAGGTTGAGGGGTACTTATGCATTATCCCTTTATATGATTTATAATGCCATAATATTTTATTACAAAAAACTTGGTTTGCTCCCTCAATAAATTAGTCAATTTATTTTAATTATTTTCTGTTAAATTGAGATAGATTTTATTTCGTTAATATAGTGTGGTGACTTGATAAACTTAAAAATTCTATTGTAGTTCCAATTTGAATTTGAGAAACAAAATATATTGGGGGAAATTGAGTTGTTGAAAGAATGTATCGAATTGCAAGTGTTGAAAAAATGTATCAAATATTAACTGTTGAAAAAATGTTTCAGATACTAGTTGACTATATCAATCATCATTGACATATATTTATAAGAAATTGCCTATTTTTGGTAAGTGTTGCATTGTAAAAGATTAATGCATGAACTAAAAACCCTTTTTAATAAAGATATCACTTGTTGTAAATGAGGTGCTAATTATTGGATCGGTTCAGATTTTTTAAATATCAAATTAAACTATTCATTCATGTTAAAATTTTAAATTTATAAATCAAATAGTAGAATTGAGGGGTTTCAACCTCGAATTTTTTTGGGTTGGTTCCATTTTTTCGAATATCAAACAAAATTATTGGTGTCAAATTTTAAATTGATAAATGAAACCAAATAATTAACCTCGATTTTTAAAAACTTATTTAAAGTAATTTTAACCTAGCCAAACAGTTCCTACTTATTTTAAATCATTTTGACTTATTTAATTTGTTTTTTACATTTGTCAATTACTTTAAGAAATCAAAAACTGACTTAAAAATAAGTCACGCAAAATAAAAGACTTCAAAATAGATTTGGATCTGACAAATTTTTAAGTCAATTCAAACACCCTGTCGTGATACATAGGTGTAAACATAAGTCTATAAAAGGGAAACATCAATTGTGGTAGAAAATCTATAAAAAAAATAATAAAAAAAGAAAAGCTAAATCTATGAAATTACCAAAGTTCAAAAATACCCATGCAATACTTGTTATAAATATAAAACAAGAGAAACACAAATCTTCTCAACCAAAAATTTTAATCTCCTTTTTATTGAATTGAATCGATTGACAGAGAAATAATGTAAACATCAGAAGGAGAATGGATGAAACCGATAAAAGAAGGAAAAACCTCTCGCGTAGTTTTGTCCTATGTGTTCATTGATAAGTTAAAAAAATTTGAATTTGGATGAAGTTTGCAAAGCAATATTATCGTTTCTGCACAATTTGATGATAAACCACCGTGTACATCTCAACAAACAAAACCATCCAACTTACACCTTCTCTTGTCATGTTTTTGTTATCCTATATTATACTACATACCGTTTTCCATTTTGTCTCTCTCATAGTTCTTGATTTGTTCTTTTTGGAAAGCTTCACCTAGTAGTAATTAGGTTATTTATCTTTAATAACTCAATGTAGGCAATATTTCAAAATATATTGTAATTATTTAAAATTTATTAAACATAAATTTATAAAATGATTCGGATTATATTAAATTCGTAAATATATTAATCCAAATAAATATTATGGATTGATATACTTTGGTTAAATATTTAAGTACAACAAATATTGACTTAATTAATATCCAAATTAATTGATTTGGGCTACATTGGATGAACCCAATTTGTTAAAGCCAATCCCATCTCATTCTAGAGCCCATCTTGGCGCCACGTGTGCAAATGATGTTGCATGCCAAGTCAAATAAGAAAATCAATAAAATCATGACATGTTCAAAGATGACAAGCCCGCTCCATAAAGCCCATATGTCATGTCACTTAAATCTGATTGGCTTAAAGGAATCCTATTCACATCCTCTATTCTAAAACTATAAATAGGGGTCCTCATAATTCAGAAAAGAATAGAAAATTCTAAACAAGAAGCTAGAGAAACTCTGTGGTACAAACGCCATTTAATTATCTACAAAGCTACAAGTTTAAGAATTCAAGCATTTAAGTTCAAGAATGATCAAGAGCAAGACCACCGAATTCAAGAACAAGCTCGAAGCCCTTGAGTTCAAATAAAAGTCAAGATCAAGATAAAGTTCAACTTCAAGTTCATCATAGATTCAAGAACAAGCTTTAAGGCCCTTGAATTTATATTTGAAAAGTCGAATTCAGAGGAATAATAGAGATTGTAAACCTCGCATTTAAAATAATAAAATTGATTGTTGCTATAATTTTCCGTTCTTGATTATTGTTTTCTCGACGCGAATTTTATTGTCTACAAATTCTGGCACACCCAGTGGGACAATATCTACCTCTCATCTCAACTTTTCAAACGTCAAAGAATATCAAGATTACTTCCATGAACAACAACTCTCGATCAACCGCCTCTAAGGTCACTAGCTCAAAGTTCTCTACTGAAGTTGAAGACATCCTTGGTGTTACCTTTGGAAGTTTTGGAGCTGTTACGAGAAGCAAGGTTGCTACACTAGGACAAAAAGTGCTTCAAGTGTCGACTGTATCAACTCCTGTTTTTGGGTCTTCGACTCCAAAAGGAGAAAGTTCCTCAACAAATGCTCTAGAAGGAGGAAGTAGTGTTGCTGAAAAATAAAGAAAACATTGGCTCTACTTGAGCAATCTGGTTCCAAGAACTCTACCACAAGGGAGAACTAAGATTCAACTTATGAGTCATCTCCACGTATATCGCATAACGTGAGTCCACTGAAAATTAACTTACGCGACAATCCATGTTACTCTCCTGCCTCTCCGATGATCATGCAAACGATGGTGACTGCTGCTTCCTCTCCTGAGGAACAACTCGCAAATCTGACGAAGTTGGTTGAAGGATTGACGAAGAATGTACAACACCAAGAATCTCAAATTAACAAGTTGATGGACAGGATAGAAGGACTTTTAGATGGAGATGCGAGCCATGCACCTGGAAAGGGCATTGAAGTTCAAGAAATCGAAGATTCTGCTAAGAAAGCCCCGTTTGTTAAAGAGCTGCCAATTTCTTCTGAAGGAATGATCCCACTCGATCGCTTGAAGGAGTTTATTGAAGGCACTATCAAAGATAAGTATGAAGTCTCCACTAAGTCTTCTCATATGTATGCTAAGTCATACACTGCTAGGATTGATAACATTAAAATGCCTGCTGGTTATCAACCTCCCAAATTTCAACAATTTGAGGGAAAAGGAAATCGGAAACAACATGTCGCACACTTCGTGGAGACATGTAATAATGCTGGAACATATGGAGATTATCTTGTTAAACAGTTTTTCCTCTCTCTAAAAGGAAATGCCTTTGATTGGTACACGGATCTCGAACCTAACTCTATTGATAGCTGGGAGCAACTAGAACATGAGTTTCTCAATCGCCTCTATAGAACAAGGCGCACGGTGACCATGGTATAACTCACAAATACTCGCCAAAGAAAGGATGAATCGGTCATAGATTTCATAAATCGAATGAGGAACGGGAGCCTAAATTGCAAGGACAGGCTTAGTGAAGCTTCTGCAATTGAAATGTGTATTCAAGGAATGCACTAGGAGCTTCTTTACATCTTGCAAGGAATAAAAACAAAATCTTTCGAGGATTTAGCTACTCGCTCATGATATGGAGTTGAGCATGTCATCTGCCGGAAAAGATATGACTATTGTCCATGATCCTCGCAAAGGAAGGGACAAGCAGGAACCCAAGAGATGGAGCAAGTTTCTGCCCAGAAATGACAACAAAGAATCCATGAGTGTAAATGTGTCACCCGCAAAGTTCACCACGGATGAGGGCGTAAAACAAAATGTGAGAACGACTTTCCAAGCACGTTCAAATCAAAAGTCGACGCTAAGAGAGATGCGAGGAAAAAAGTATCCCTTCTTGGATTCTGACGTTTCTGAAATTTGTGATGAATTGCTTGAGTTAAAGCTCATTGACTTGCCAGAGATGAAGCGACCCGATGAAGCTGGAAAAACTTATGACCCAAATTATTGCAAGTATCACAGACTTGTGAGTCATCCTCTTGAAAAATGTTTTGTCTTTAAGGATAGAGTGATGCGATTGGTTAACGAAAATAAAATTATCCTTGATGATGAGAAGGCTAGTTCTAACCATATATCTATCACATTTGGGTCATTGGATCCGATCCAAATGTATATCTCTGAAAAGCATGAAGAAGAGCCAGTAGAATAGGACGTTGACATAGATGGTGATGAAGGTTGGATTCTTGTAACTAGGCAAAAATGCAACAAGTCAAGATTAAAAAAAGAATTATCCGAGCAACCGGTTAAAGGAAAAATGGTGTAGAAATCAGAGAGGCAAAAATCAATCAACAGCCCCAAAAGGGCAAAGGTTGAAGTGCATCACTATCAAAAACCTCGACGTCTTGTGCTTCTAGAGGAATTCTTGCAATGCTCGTTCAACACAAAGTCTACTCAAGGTAATGTCGAGGCATCATATTTCAATGTGGATAAAGAACAAACAATGAAGGTTCCTCCTACTGTAAAAGAAGGAACAACGAGTGAATCCTCACCAAAAGTGTCTCCTGGGAAGAAGAAAAAGAAACAAGGGAAATCTCAAAAATGATGTCTCTTTCATCTTCTGAAAAATCTATTGAACTTTCTTCCCAAGAAGCACATGTCTGTGATACTAAATCACATTTACAGTTTGGTGAAACACTACACAATCGTCTTTTGTATATGGTGGGTCATGTGCTAGAGAAGAAGATAAATAGAATCTTAATAGATGAAGGATCTGGAGTCATCATTTTTCCTATCAACACATTGAAGGAACTTGGCATCACGACTGGGGAACTTAGTGAAAGTCGTCTATTGATTCAAGGATTTAATCAAGGCGGGAAGAGGTCCATAGTCTATATTAAATTAGAGATCCACATGTGAGATTTTCGATCAAGCGCATGGATGCATGTGACTGTCGCAAAGACATCATACAATATATTACTTGGTAGGCCTTGGGTACATGAGAATAGAATTGTCTCATCTTCTTACTATTAATGTTTGAAATATCTTGAAGGTGTAATTGAAAGAAAGATAGTTGCAGATGATAATCCTTTCACCGAAGTGGAGACACAATTTGCGGATGCGAAATTCTGTATGAGAAGTTATGTTGTTAAAGGGGTGAAATCCAATGACGTCAAATCAATCAAGATTGATAATATCATAAGCAAAAAAATTGATGCAGCTATCGAAAAGTTGAACATTGACACTAAAGACTCTTGTCCCATTCTTAATGAAGGGAAGATCATGTCTTCAAAGAAGAAACATACTTCTAGGCTTTGCTATATTCCAAAAGCGAAGAAAGAACAAGATCAACCATCTAACCTTGAAGAAAATGCATTAAGAGGGCTAACTCTTCCTATCAGACGGATTGATGCAATAAACTTGTCTTCAAAGTTGCCAGAAAAGTCAGTCGCTCAAGATCAAGTACTAGATATGGCTCTCCCTACAAAGCGCACAAGAAAAGGTTTTGATCCCAATGCCAACAGGTTATCTGTGAAGGCAGGACACAACCCTAGAGAGCCATCAGCGCTAGGAAAACTCCCATCAGAAGATACAACTAGGAAAGTGCGTGAAGTCCTAGGTTATAGCCAACCGTCGCCAATTCACATTTCCATAAGAAGGGCCAGTAATAATCATATAACTTCTGAAGATGACGTCAGTGCTCCCAATAAAAGGCCTTCCGTCTTTGATTGACTAGGTGAAGCAACAACAAGAATTTCTGTGTTTGAGAGGTTAGCTCCTCTGAAGAAGAATAACAAGAACATGAGAAGTTATTTAAAAGTTACAACGCCTACTTCACATTTGATTCGAAAGGATTTCAGAAGTTTCATTCCTTCTAGGATGAGGCGACGAGTGGAACTTGTGGTTTCCTATAAAGAGGAACTCAAGGCAAAGGTTCATACTGGTTTACACCAAAGAGCGCGAGGAAGATGAAGAAAGTGTAGGTTCCTCAAATCATGTTACAGTAACAAAAAAGTACGATTCTTTGCCTCAAAGGAAGATTGAGGAAGAGGTAGAAGATATTGTCCCGTGTGGTCATATATCGGTCAATGACAATGATCCCGGCGAAGAGGAAGATGCAAAAGATGCTCCACCAGAACTTGAAGAAGGAGTAAATATCACAATAGATCTTTTGAAGGAAGTTAACCTTGGCACTGATGAAGATCCGAAGCCAACTTACTTGAGTGCGTTTCTAGCAATTGATGAAGAAGTCGCTTACATGAATATACTCAGAGAATATAGAGATGTATTCGCTTCGAGTTCTAAAGAAATGCCTGGATTGAATCCTAGAGTAGCGGTCCATCAATTGGCAGTCAAAAATGGTTCTCGTCTAGTTAAACAAGCTCAAAGACGTTTTAGACCAGACTTGATTCCATTGATAGAAAATGAAGTTAACAAACTCATTGAGGCAGGCTTTATTCGTGCGGTCAAATATCCTACATGGATTACAAGTATTGTTCTATTAAGGATGAAGAATGGTCAAATTCGAGTTTGCGTTGACTTTAAAGATCTCAATAATGCATGCCCTAAAGATGAGATTCCTCTTCCCATTCCAGAGTTGATGATTGATGCCACCACTGGTTATGAGGCAATGTCGTTCATGGATGGTTCTTCTGGATATAATCAAATCCACATGTCACCAAAAGATGAAGAACTCACTGCATTTCGCACACCAAAAGGTATTTATTGCTACAAAGTGATGCCATTTGGTTTAAAGAATGTTGGCGCCACTTATCAAAGGGCTATGCAAAATATCTTTGACGACTTGCTCCATAGAAATGTTAAATGTTATGTTGATGATTTGGTCGCAAGGTCGAGGAACAGGGGTGATCATTTCAAAGAACTAAGGATGGTGTTTGAGTTACTCAGAAGATATCAATTAAGGATGAATCAATTAAAATGTGCCTTCGGGGTTACTTCTGGCAAGTTCCTTCGCTTTATTGTAAGACATTGAGGGATTGAAATTGATCATGCCAAAGTCGATGCAATATCAAAGATGCCTGAACCTCGAGATATTCATGAGTTCAAAAGTCTCCAAGGAAAGTTAGCCTACTTGATAAGGTTCATCTCAAATCTAGCGGGGAGATGTCAACCATTCATCTTATGAAGAAAGGTGCTCCTTTTAATTGGGACCAAACATGCAGCAATGCCTTTAAAAGTATCAAATCGTATCTAGCGAAACCTCCGGTTTCGGCAGACCCTATACCCGGAAAACCATTGATACTCTACATTGCAGCACAAGAAAGGTCTGTAGGAGCCCTGTTAGCTCAACAGAATGGTGAAGGCAAAGAAAATGCTCTTTATTACTTAATTAGAACGATGACGCCAAATGAGCTAAGTTATTCGCCAATTGAAAAGTTATGCTTGGCACTGGTCTTCTCAATTCAAAAGATGAAGCATTATTTTCAAGCTCATGTTGTCTGCCTTATTTCTAGAGCAAATCCCATCAAGTTTGTTATGTCAAAACCTGTCCTTAGTGACCGACTAGCAAGATGGTACCTCCAATTCCAACAATTTGAGATTGTGTACATCCCTCAAAAATCAGTGAAGGGACAAGCACTAGCGGATTTCATAGCAGACCATCCTATACGAACTGATTGGGAGTTAACTGACGAGTTTCATGATGAAGATGCGATGTTAATTGAAGTTCAACCTCTTGGAAAATGTAATTTGACGGGGCTGCACATCGCGGCGGAGCTAGTGCTGGCGTGGTATTCATCACTTCACAAGAAGAGATTCTACCATTCTACTTTCCTTAAAACAATGTTGCTCCAATAATGTCGTTGAATATCACGCACTGATACTTGGACTTGAAATGGTCGTTGACATGAAACAATTACATTTACAGGTCTTTGGTGACTCTCAATTGATGATTAATCAACTCTTAGGAAGTTATGAGGTAAAAAATCCTGAATTACGCCGTAATCATGATTATGCTCAAAAGTTGATAAGATAGCTTGGGGATGTAACCCTTCAACATGTGCGTCGAACAGAGAATAAGAAAGCTGATGCATAGGCTACTCTAGCTTCAACGCTAACCCTTCCTGATCAAACGCAAGTAATTGTCTTTCAAAAATGGATAGCACCACCGTCAAATGAGGAAGAATATATTGAAAATAAACTTGATCATATCGTTGCCATTGTTGAAGCCGCGAAGGAAGATTGGAGACAACCCATCATTGACTACCTATGTTATGGGATACTTCCAGAAAATCCAAGAAGAAGAATTGACATACGTCGTCGCGCACCTCGTTTCCTTTACTACAAGGACATATTATATAGGAGATCATTTGAGGGTATGTTATTACGATGTTTGGGAGAGGAAGAAGCGATTCAAGCTCTGCAAGAAGCACACTCAGGAGTATGTGGATCACATCAATTTTGACAAAAACTTCACTTTCACAGAAAGAGGATGGGGTATTACTGGCCAACCATGGTGAAAGATTGCTTATATTACGCCAGGAAATGCGATGCTTGTCAATTTCATGCGAATTTCATTCATCAGCCACCCGAAATATTGCACCCAACCATCACATCTTGGACATTTGACGCTTGGGAACTGGATATTGTGGGACCTTTACCAAAGTCTTCTGGTGGACACTTGTACATCTTGGCTGCAACTGATTACTTTTCGAAAATGGGCTGAAGTTGTCGCTCTTAAAGAGGTGAAGAAAGAGAATGTTGCAAATATTATCCGAGTAAATATTATCTATCACTTTGGCATCCCTCGCTATATGATAACAGACAATGGCAAACCATTTGATAACAAGTTAATGAACAAGATTTGTGATCTTTTTTACATGAAGCAACGTAAATCTTCTATGTACCATGCTGCAGCTAATGGTCTTGCTGAAGCATTCAATAAGACTCTATGCAACTTGCTCAAGAAAGTTGTCTCCAAATCCAAACGGGATTGGCATGAAAGAATGGAAGAAGCTTTGTGGGCATATAGGACAACATATTCCACACCAACACAAGCAACACCATATTCACTTGCTTTTGGAGTTGAAGCAGTCCTGCCACTCGAGCGTCAAATACCCTCCTTAAGGCTTGCTATTCAAGAAGGGCTTACTGAGGAAGAAAATGCTTGATTGCGTATTGCTGAGTTAGAAGCACTTGATGAAAAGAGGTTACAAGCCCAACAAAACCTTGAATGTTATCAAGCTCGTCTATCTCGTGCTTTTAATAAGAAGGTTCGCTTGAGAAGACCCATCATTACTTCGCACAAGTCTGGGGGAAAATTTACCTCAAAGTGGGATGGACCATATGTTGTACAAGAAGCATATTCAAATGGTGCTTAAAAGCTTGTTGATGCTGATGGCTTAAGGATCGGTCCTATCAATGCCAAATTCCTAAAGAGATACTATCCTTGAAGTAAGATGATGCTCCTTAAGGTACGAGCCTAAATTGCATGTCACTCCTGGCCCGCAAGAGTATAAACTGTGTACGGCACAACCAAAAAATAAAGAATAATCACTCAAATCCCCAGAACTACGTTGTGACTTGATCCTCTTTATTGAGGTACGTAGGCGCTTAGAACCATATTCTAAGTTCAGTTGCATGAGTGTCAAAAATAATAAATGTTCCCACTTAAATTCAAAGAAAAGTCAAAGCGATATGTATATTATCTTTTGTCTCATCAAATTTTAGACTTGTACGAAGTATTGATGGGTCTATGGAAGGAGCAAACCTTTATATTTTTTGAATTTACTAGTTAAAGGTTCTAAAACATGTAACGAGTTGAAGCATCGGATTCCACAAAATTCATAAGTCAGGTTCAAATGTGCAAACTAAATAAAAATGTGGAACTTGAGCTATATTCATTCGTATTGACATGGAAAATGCGACATGACTTTGAATTAATTAAAGCTTGCAATCAAGAATTAACGACCAATCGAAAGTTAAAAAGTAAAATAAAATAAAATGGGAGAGACAAAAAAAAGTCTAATCTAAGCGTAACTTGTACTTGGTCAAATCTTGACGACTAGCCTCCAAGCACTCTCTTTTGTGTTCCATGCGAATTGAATCTTCAGGCGTTAATAAACTCATATTCTCATACGAGGATATCTCATCTTCCTAGCTAAAAATATAATTATAATGAATATATTGATTAATCAAGCTTTGTTTTTTGTTAATTTATTCGCTTCTTTGCGTTTTTTTCATTTTTATATTGAACCCATTTGGTAAAATTTCTGAGCCCACACTGCCTACAATACTTTTACTAAACCTTGATTGAAATCCCCCTAATCAAATATGTTCTGGGCCACAAGACTAACAATACAGTGGAAGCTTGTGAATATGAAAACTCCTGATCAATACACTGACTTAACAATCACTCGAAACATATTCAAAATCATAACAATCACCATATGTGATTCATCACACCTTTAATATAGCCCGAAACACCAAGGACTCCTTAGACAACATCTACATTGTTTAACATGTAATTTCTGTCTATACAAGAAACATATCATCATTTAAATATAAATATTGACCACTCATGAATCAATATATAACAATTACACTACGAACAGGTAAACTTGGTTCACTCATGGAACCCACACACAAACAATCACATAGGCGAGGTATTCAAATAAACTATTAGAAATTTGTACCGATATAATTTATGAGTCTATTAAGAGATATTATGTACCACATATGGTAATCGAGCAAGCCATTAGTATTTATCATGCATGGTACCAAAGCCAATGGATAATCACAATGAATAAAATGACACTTTTACTCCCAAATAAACACATTTATTGCATGAGAATGATAACAAGCTACATTTCAGTTTATACTCTTCCCATCTCCCTAACTATACATATACAAGTATGTACTAATGAAGCAGTTAATAATCACATATAACAACATAAATGGGAAACAACATAACCTCACAAATTAACACCCCTTCAAAAAGAGCCAACAACAATCATATGGTCAACATCAGCAATCAAATGTCTTATTATCCTAATTAAGCAACTATAACACATGTTCATCTGCCCAAACATCGTACCCAAAGATCTATACATGTAATATCTCAATAATATAGCGGTATTATGACATTAAAGACATGCAGGACTTTTTGGTTAACTCTAGCTTGCTTGGGTGTCAAACAACTATTACAAAAGTTTGATCAAAGACTGTTGACTCCTTTTGTGAAGCACTAGTTTGTCCTAGGTCTAAATTAGAACACAAGTACAAAATAAATCCCAATTGGCCTAACATTCCTGGATTATAACTTAATCCCAAACTCAGGTCAACCTCATGATTTTTCCATCAAAATCCAATGCTTTCCCATAATTTATTTGTCTAAAACTATAATAAGTTTCATGGTTACAGAAGAGAATTACGGTAATTAAATCAAGAAAAATTGTGTTTATAAATAATTCAAGGTCTTACACACCAAAATCCTCATAAACCCGAGTTTTCCCACCTTTGCATGAACCAAACCCTCCCATAGGGCCACAATTACCGTCTCTAAGTCCTAGAAATCAAAGTATCAAATTGGTGAACAAACTATTTACCCTTACAAAGGTTCTTGATGAAAAACGATGAAATCACCCTAAGTCTCCCTTGTTCTTACCCAGAAACTTCTTGTACAATAATGAGCGGTTTTGGGGTGTTCAAATACTCAATCTGATAAACACATGAAAAATATAAAACCAAAAATTCAGATTGATCAAGGTCCTGAAAGTGCTTATAGAGAAATTTATGTTTATAACTTTTGTCAATATAGAAAGCACTTAATTTTTTTAATTAAAAAATAGATCAAATGCCCCAACATTTTTAGACAAAAACTTTTTTTAGAAAATAAATTCTTCGAATTCTTCAAAAAATTGACCAAAAAAAACTTTAAGAGAAGAAGATTTTAACTTCCAAGGTAATGAACTGGATTTAACAACACTTTTTTTAATATAAAAATCCTTTTTTTAAATTTTAGCGAAAATTTCATTGCAAGTATGATTTTAATTTTCAATAAGAAAGGAAATTAAGGCTGCTCTTTTTTAAAAAAAATATTTCACTAATAAAACAATCTTCAAAGATTGGAATTTACACTTCTGTAAGACTTTGTTTTACATAAGCCCCTCCCNCCACTTATTTAACGGTTTTATATTTAAACTATTTAAATATTTTTTAAAATACGTGGTGCTCAACTATTTGTTATAATTTAACTTATTGTATAATTATACATCAATTCATTATCCACCCATTACTAATTAAATTTCTCTTAATAAACCCGTCACATTATTAATGCAAGCTACTGCCAATTGAGTGTTTTTAAAAATTATAGAAGTAAATTATCATACATTCAAGTGGCTAAATAAAAATCACCGATAAACTTAAAAAGTTTGACTATGTTCATCTTAATTATTCTTACGTCTCAATTATGTGATATTACTTCATAGGTAACTTTTTTTCAAAATAATATATTAAAGGTTTTAAAACAAATCATAAATATTTATAAAATTATATTTAATTTAAGTGCATGAATTAATTCGGAATGTATTACTTGTTTACCTTTAATCATAAATTTCTAATTCAATTTTGAAAGAAAGTGTCCTCCTAAATAAGCGGCTCAACCTAAATTTAATTGGGGTTTCGATTCGGACTCGAATAATTTTGAATTCATTTTCATTAATCTATAATTTCATCGCGTTTTAGTAGTGTTTATGACGATTTTGATATTATAATTGGATTATTAATTGAGTGAGGTTTAGTTAGTAATGAGTGGGTAGTGGGCTGATTTATAAAATATATTAATAAATTAAAATTATAGTCAATAGTTGAACGCCAAGTATTTTTAAAAATATTTAAAGAGTTTAATTTTAAAACAATTCAAAAAGTGGTCAATTTTGAACCCAAAGGTGGATGACAAGGGCATTTTGGAGCCAATAGGTGGATAGAGGGTAATTTTGTACCATTTTCAATTCTTCAAGGGTATTTTAGGCCCTTTTCCGTTAAATAAATCATAAAGTAGAATACCACTATCACCTGCCACATCATAGTCATGTAACACTATGTTTGGATCATTGTTATCTATTGTATTGTATTGTATCGTTACTTTACCTACAATATTTGTTTTGATTGTTATTTAAAATGTATTGTATTGTATTGTTAAATTTCGTTGTTACGTAACAATGAAAACCCCTATTTTATGGAACAACCAATTTGGTGTATTCCCATTGTTACTTAATTTTTTTTTTCAATTATATCTTTATATAATATTTCAAAATACTATTTACCCTTTACCTTAATTATTTAAATCTAGTCAAACCTCCTACCCTAGGATAATTAAGGATATTTTTGTAAATTTATAAATTACAATACAGTACGATACAATCAAACCAAACAACTAAAAAGTTATTAAACAACAACAAACAATACAGTCTAGCCAAACATTGTATCTACCACACAATACAGTACAATAGAGTACAATACAATACATTATCAAACAATGGGTAACAATGATCCAAACAAAGTGTAAGTGTGACTTCACAACCATGTAAGCACCACCTCATTAATTTTTAATTTTTGTTTTATTGCTCATTATCCCTTTTTCTTAATATTTTTTAAAATTCATTACACTAATAAATTAATTAAAAATGCATTTTAAAATTAAAATTGTCCCACTTTCTTCTACCCCTTCTCTTCTAACCCCCCCCCCCCCCCCNTTCACCATTTTCAGCCTTCACTGGCTTCTTTTTCTCCGACCATTTCCAACCTTCAATAGTTGGTTTTTTCTTCAACATTCATCAATTTTTTAAAATAAAATATAGCATATTTTTTATTTTTCGAACCCTCTCCCTCTCCCTTTCCTACAAATTTGTCCTTGGAGAATGATGTTTACTGAAAGTATTTTTTTCTTAACAACTCAAATGAAAAATGAAGGTTGTATAAGAAAGTTGATACACCCACCCTTTTTGCATCACAATTGATAGAATTCAAAATGGGTTACTTAAAATTCAAGAAAGTTAACATACAATAATGTGAATCAAGTGTTGAATTTTGTGGATTAATGAATGGCTAGTGAGGTTAGAGATGAACTTGAAGGAAAAATGACTAATATGAAAGAAGAAAGATATAAAGAGTGTTTCAATGGAAAATAAAATATCTCGGGAACAGAACAAAATGAAGAAAAAACAAAAGGATTAATTTTTTCAAAAAAAAATAGATTGAACCCACAACTTTCATTTACTTCTAAACAAGAAATTTCAATTTTTAAAAAATAATTAACTTATAAAAAATGTTAAAAACTATTAGTTATATATTAGCCAATAAAAAAATGTCATGTGTTTGATATTACCATTTAGTTTTTTTTAATTATTGTTTCACACGTTTTTAGAAGAGTGAGTACCTCACTTTGTCACGTCAGCCCTTAAGGTGGTATTTAATCACTTCAAAATTGTTGAGGGGTATTTAAACGCTCGTACAGTTAAAATACTAAGTAAGTTTTGCTACCAAGTTTAGGAGGGATTTGATATATTTTCTCTTTTAAATAGACATTGTTCTTATAAATAAAGTTATTAATAGTCCCCAGATTAAACATGGCGAGGCACCTAACTTAAATTAGTAACTTTCAACAGATGTTATGTCTTAATTATGTTAAAAAAATATACTCCTTCCATCCATAATTGTTTATCAAGGTAAGGTCCACTTCCCTTAATGAAAATTTAATAGAAAATGTAATTTGATTAATATAATCGTATTATACCAGGAATATCAAAAGTCTACATAATTTTCAATTGAACAAAATAGAGTAATTATTAAGGGCAGAATTGGAAAAAATTGACAAATTATTTCTTGATTGTTTAAATTGACAATTAATCTTGGACATCTATTTTTAGTATACCTGTTAAACAAACAATTGTAGACGAAGAGAGTATCAAATACTAAGTAAAAAGTAGTTTTTAAGTCAAAATAAAAAAATCAAACTGAAATGACTTTTAAATCAAAAAAATAAAAAGTAGGAGGAGATCTACTTTTGGGTTTTGACTTATTATAAGTCATTTTAAACTTATTTTAAGTCATTTTTTATCTTGTCAAACACTTTCAAACTTATTTTAAGATTTTATTTTACTTATTTTAAATTATTTTTTATATTTATCAAACATTTTCAGAAGTCACAAGCTAAATTAAAAGTAAATTCAACCGACCTTTAAATCAATCTAAACACCCTCTCATTTTTTATAAGCAATTACTTATTTTTATGGTAGTTGCGTCATACAGTAAATGTGATGCATAGGTCAATACATATGCCTATAAAAGACAAACATTAATTATTGAAAGAAATCAAAAAACTAAAAGGCAAACATTAATTGAGCAAAGAAAATCTAAAAAATAACAGGTAAACACAAAAATAGCTATATATATATATATATATATATATATATCAGCTTATCAAAGTTAAAGATACTCATCCAATAGTTGTTATAAATATAGTACAAGAGAAAGACAAATCTTTTCAATCAAAAATTTTCTTCTCCCTTTTATTGAATTGTATCGATTGATAGAGAAATTATGTCAACACCAGAAGGAGAATGGATGAAAGTGATAAAAGAAGGACAAGCTTCTACCATAGTTTTGTCTTATGAGTTCATTGATAAGTTAAAGAATTTGAATTGGGATGAAGTGTTGAAAACAATATGATCATTTCACTGCAATCTGATGATAAATTATCATGCGCACCCCGACAAACAAAATCATCCAATTAACACCTTCTATGGTCATGCTTTTCTTATCCTATATTATACTATACTGAATTACTTTTTGTTGTCTCTTATTAAGTTATTTATTCCGTTTTTATTTAAAGAATTATATGGTGTTTCTCCTCTTTTTTATTTTATTTATAACATCCACAAGTAAATTTGCAATAAAAACATTCACAAAAAATACCTGCAATATATTTAATGTGTCTACATTCATTTTCATTTCTAATTAAATTGAAAAATTAATACATATTAATTATCACACAATATCTTTTTTCAATATTTGTCGTCTCTCCTCAAATTTATTTTTTTTATGTTATCATAATGCCATCATATTTTATTACGAAAACATGATTTGCTTCCTCAATATATTAGTCAATTAATTTTAATTATTTTATGTTAAATTAGGATAGAATATACTGAGTAATTATAGTTTGGTGACTTGATAAATTTTAAAATTTGACTGTTGTGCCAATTTGAATTTGAGAAACAAAAGATATTGAGAAAAATTGAGTTGTTGAAAAAATGTATCAAATAGTAAGTGTTTGAAAGAATGTTTCAAATAGAAGTTGACTCTATAAATAATTAGCTCATTTTTTATAAGCAATTACCTATTTTTAGTAAGTGTTGTACTGTAAAAGGTCAATGCATGAATTGAACACCATTTTTAAGATAAGAATATTAATTGTCGTAAGTATGGTGTAAATGATTGGATCGGTTCAGATTTCTTAAATATCAAAATCAACTATTTATGTCAAAATTTTAAATTTATAAATCAAATTAATAGAACTGGGTTTTTCAACGTCGAATTTTTTCGGGTTGGTTCGAATTTTTCAAATATCAAACCAAATTTTTTATTCAAATTTTAAATTTATAAATCAAACCAAACTATTAAACCTCAAGCTTTTTCTGGATTTTTCCGGTAAAATATTCATACAAACATATAATTAACTTGTGTTCCAAACATTTCTTCAATTCAACCAAAATACAAACTATCTAAGGTGTTTCTTAAGAAAATAATACTCCCTCCATCCAATTTTATGTAGCACTTTTTGTATTTTGAGATTGAAACAAGTCTATCTCTGATCATAAGTTTTTCATAGATCATTTTAACATTTTGAATTATCAATTACTGTGACTTATAGTACTCTTTACATAGTTTATAAATATATAAATTTCATTTCCAAAAAATTGAAGTTTCCATATGCAAAATGTCCGGTCAAAATTAAATTGTTTGACTCTCGAAAAACGAAAAGTGTCACATAAAATGAAACATAGAGAGTATTGTTGGGAATTAAACACACAACACACACAAATAATCTAGAGAAAAGAGAAACGGAACACAAACGGGACACACAAGAATTTAACGTGGTTCGGTTTCCCTACTCCACGACTGTAACAGGAGGATTTTTATTTCACTTGTGCTGCTGTGGAATTACAAATACAAGGATCATATTTATAGGAAAGCCAAATGGTTAACCTAGGGTTTCAGTAATGGGTCGGGCCGGCTCACAAGCCTCCACAAAGCCCAACAATCTCCCACTTGGAGGCTTGAAGAATTTCAACTGTCATCCACTTAGAACACTTGTATGTCTAGTAATCTTTTTCAACTCTCTCCTGCTACAGCGGCCTTCTCATCAGTCAACTGAAAGGCCCGTTGAAGCTCCCCGAAGCTTCAACACATCAGTCACGGCTGAAACTGCCCTTGACTCGTCCTCGGTCCCTACCGGCTCCCACTTGAGACACGAACTGCCGGATCCTAGAACTCCCTGAGAACAAACACTCTCCATACTCAGCAAGAAATTTTCTGGAGACGTATCAACAGCTGGAATACTGGTTCTCTTGACCCACTGTCTTCTAGGAGCCTTGGCTGAAGCACGGCCGGTGCTCCCACTGCCACAAACGCCTCTGACTGGTCTTCCTGAACCTTTCCTTGCTCGTTCATCCTGAATCTGACCTGTGGCTCTGGGTTTCTTTCTTGCAAAGACAACCTTCTTCTGCCCACGAGATTCTGTGAACCGGACTTTGTTTTTCTTCTGAACTGGGACGGTCACTCCCTCAGACGGTAATCCGACAATATACAACGATCCTCTTTTTGTTCCACGAGCCATGACAAGATTGCCCCTCACGACCTTCCACTGCCCATTTCCGAACTTCACATGATGTCCCTGTTCATCCAACTGCCTAACAGAAATCAAACTTTTCGTCAAGCTTGGAACAACTCTGACATCCTTCAAGGTCCAGAAACCGACTGGCGTCTTCAGCACCATGTCACCCATGCCCGTAACATCAAGAGCTCTATCGTCTGCAAGCCTTACCTTTCCAAAGTCTCCAATAACCAGATTCTGCAATGCTTCACTGCTGTGGGTAGCGTGAAAAGAAGCACCAGAATCCATGACCCAGGAATCCACATTGCTCTCCGCGCAACAGATAAACAAATCCTCGTTGACGCTGTCTTCTGCAATGTTGACTTGTTTGTCTTTCTGGCATTGATTCCTGAAATGCCCCACCTCCTTGCAGTTCCAACATGTTACACCTGAGCCATCCCGAGCCTTTGACTGACTCCTTCTTCGGTTCCTGCTCCCACTACCTCTGTTATTTCCTCTGCCTCTGACGACGTTTAGCATATCACCTGATGATTCTCCAGAACTCCTTCTTCTGACATCCTCGCCAAGAACGAGATCACGAATCTTCTCAAAGGTGAATCCATTAGGTCCCACTGAACTGGCAACTGCTGTAACCGTTCCGGACCAACTGTCAGGCAATGATGATAACAGTAGTAAAGCTTGAACTTCATCATCGAACTTAATGCCAACTGACAAAAGTCTGGCTAAGATCGAATTCAATGAGTTGATGTGCTCGGTAACTGAACTGCCTTCCTTCATCTTTGTGTTCACCAACTCTCTAATCAGAAAAATTTTGTTTGCTGCAGATGGCTTCTCGTACATGTTAGACAAGGCTTCCAAGATGCCTTTCGCTGTCTTCTCCTTAAGAATGTTGAACGCAACATTCTTGGTCAACGAGAGTCGGATAACTGACATAGCTTTCCGATCCAAAACTGCCCACTCTGCATCAGACAATTTTCCTTGCTTGTCACCCAACACTACGTCCAAATCTTTCTGAACCAGCAAATCTTCAATCTGCATCTTCCACCAACTGAAATCTGTACCATCGAACTTCTCAATTCGGAACTTCCCATCTTCTGCCATCTCAAAGGACTTCGGCAATTCCCTTAACGGCGTCTACAGACAGCGGGCGGCGATTTGGACGATGCTCACGATCTGGACGCTCGCGGCTGGATCTGAGGCTCCTCGACGCGGCGGCCAACGGAACGGCGCGACGGACAGCACACGGACGACGGCTGTTCGCACCCTGCGCGGTTCTCCTAGCCGGCTGCTGCTTGAGGTTACCCACACGGTAACGGCGGCTACTCCTCCCTGCACACAGTTCTTCACACAAGAACCCTAGGTGACAATTTCTCACAGTTTGTGTTACAATGTTGTTGAAACCTCGCTCTGATACCAATTGTTGGGAATTAAACACACAACACACACAAATAATCTAGAGAAAAGAGAAACGGAACACAAACGGGACACACAAGAATTTAACGTGGTTCGGTTTCCCTACTCCACGACTGTAACAGGAGGATTTTTATTTCACTTGTGCTGCTGTGGAATTACAAATACAAGGATCATATTTATAGGAAAGCCAAATGGTTAACCTAGGGTTTCAGTAATGGGTCGGGCCGGCTCACAAGCCTCCACAAAGCCCAACAAGTATTAAATAAAGTAAATATTGCATATTAATAAGTCATAATAAAAATAATTATAATTTAAAAGTACTAAATCATGCTAAAATAAATTAAATAAGTATTAATTTCATGATTAAATATTAAAGAAAAATTAAAATTAGGTTTATATTTTAAATTCCTAAGTCAATGTAAAACTAAAAAACAAATATTCAACGTTATTGTCATTCTTAGTGTTAGAATTAGAAAAAAATTAACATTAGTGTTGATTTAATCCTGAATTGAGCTTTATTGGAGTTACATATATCAATGGAACTTGATGAAACTTGACTATTCAGAATATCTAATGAAACTTGACTATTCAGAATTCTAAATCTCAAAAAACTTGAAAAATATATTAAAAGATAAAATTATGAAAAAGTATAAGTGATATTTAGAAATTATATCAAAGTAAACATTTTTATGTATAAAATAAATTTTTAAAAATTATATATAATGTCAAATTGATTTAGTTTCAGGTTAACTTCTTCTAGTTAAAAACAAATCAATCCAAGTATAGTTGAAATGTTTTTAAATATCAAATCAAGTTAAATCAAACTTGTGTTTAGATTTTTTTTTTTATTTAACTCGATTTACTGATTGATTCAATTTTTAATTTAATTTTATAACTAAATTGATAAAGTAACCATAGTCAGAAATACACATCAATAATTGTAATAAATATTACAATACAAAAACGTTTTTTCTAAAATAAGAAATATTTTTCTTTGTTTTATTGAAATTAATTGATGGGTGTCATCAGAAGGAAAGTGGATGAGAGTAATAAAAGAAAGAGAAGCTTCTTCCGTAATTTTATTTTATAAATTATTAATAAGTTAAAAAAAATGAATTAGTTAATATTTTGAAATATGATATGATGATTACACAACAACATGAGTAGTAAATGCATCCCAATAAACAAAATCCTACAACTGACACCTTACCTTGTCACTAGATGATTAGACACTCAGAAGATCATGATCATATTACTAATTATGTAAACCAGTTACTACACTCTATTCTAATGGTAATCCCTAACTTCTAGTAAAAATGTATAATCGTAAGAACGTTGTCGTAATTATAACGTATTTATAATAGTAGAGTCATAATCTTAATCCTAATTAAACTCTACTTTGATTTGGTCAGCATTAGTTTCTTTTAGTGGGTCACAAATCCAAATTAATCAGAGTTATGAGCTTCAAATATAAGATGAATAGCTAAAAAAAAGAATTATCTTGTTGTGATCATGACTACAAAGTAAATACACTAAGATAAGTAGAGAGAGACAAATATATTATTAAACTTTGAGTTAGTATATTATTAAACTTTGAGCTGATATACAAATGAACTTAATAACTTCTATTCATTGACAGAAAAATTGCTCGAAAAAAAATAAGTTCATGATGCATAATGTACGATCACTATATCAAAAATGATCTTTAGCGGCAATTAATTAATAGAAAGAGTTTAATTGTCACTAAATATGTACTTTTAGCGATAATTAGCACTCTTTATATTTGTTCCTAAAGCCTTTAGTGACATTGGATCCAATGACAATAACTAATGTCGATAAAGACTGTACACTCTTTATTAATGTGTATATTTATTGCCACTAAAAAGTGTTTTTGTTGTAGTGAATACATCATCCCAAACACATCGTAGCACCTAAAGATGTATGCTTGATTAAGCTGCTTGCAAATTGTTTGCAACTGTTTGTTTGGTTAAGCTTCTTGAGGGAATCTCCAATCCTACACTCTATTTAATCTCCAAATATAGAGTTTTCTATTTTTTAGATAATAAACTCCAATCCAATTCTCTAATTGACACGACTCAGACCGTTGTGATTGGTATCCACAATAACCGTCTGGTGGGAGAACCACCACTAGAACTCAACTAAGCAACTAAACAAAAACTAAGACAATTAAGTTACAGAAGCAAGTTAATTAACTAAACAAATACGGAATTTAAATACCTAGAATCTGAAAGCCAATGTATAAAAACATCTAACAAGATCCATATGTCTAAACCAGAAGAGGTACATCCCTAAACTAATGAACTATTCCACTAACTAGAAAAAATGTCTAAGTCCGAATATAGTGGCATAGACAAAAGAGACTCTTTCTCATACCAGTCCAGAAGAATTGGTTCACCCTTGAATTTGAGCAACTATGACTGATCTTCTAAGCGAGATCTGTCAATAGTCACGTGAAGATGCCCTGTACTCAACAAAAATAAGAGTAAGTGCAGTATCAGTACACAACCACAGCGTACACGTAGGATTACGCGGCTATTCCACTAGTGTATCATAAACAAGTCAAACAACAATATAATCACACGCATATATATCAACATTTATAATATTATCAACATAAAGAATTAACAACGCATTTAACATTTATCTTCACATCATTGGTCCTTTCACGGAACCCAAAACCCAAACAATTAGCTTGTCGGAACATGGAAATTTGATCTCATATGTATGCCAAAATGTTACAATCCGATCCAATATTATGTCAGAGCTAGCATGACAATCCGATCCAAGGTTATGCCGGAATGTGGTAACCGATCCCTATTAGTTAAGCCAAAACATGGCAACCGATCCCAAATGCACAACGCAATCACTATCACAAGTATATCAGCAAGATCATACAGTTACATCATGATTTCATGGCAACATCATTTACCCATCTCATTTACAACAAGTGTGATCAACATTGCAACATTCATACATATACAAGTATAACAATGAAACAAGAACATGCATACATCCCACAAACATAGAATCACTATCTCGAAACAAGCTTGAAACCCTAAGAAACTTGATCATTCCCTTTCCGAATTTGTACCATGTGTTCTTAGTCTACAAATAATAACAATAACACGGGCATTAATAAATCATCGTTACTCATATGAAACTATAACAATTCATGAACCCTAGATCAAACCAATGATCCCAACTAATCAATTTAGGGTTGTTTCCATCATGGAATTCATAACAAAACTCTTCCTCATCACTATTAACTCATTATATTACGTTCAATGGATCGAAAAACGGATTCGGGGAATGAAAAATTTACCTTTAGCCTCAAGAATGTGAAAAACGAGAAGAAATCGCATGAGGTCGTTCTTTAGCTCTAAAAGTCGAAAGTGCATAATAAGGTCATTTAGGGGTTTATTGACGACTTTAACTCGCGTCTTGCCCAACACAGGGGCGGCGCCAAAGCGGTAAAATCCCCCGCTAGGGCGGGATTATCGAACCAGTGAGCTATCTCAAGAATTTCCCAAACCTCATTTCACAACACACCTCTAACCCACGACATTTAAAAAATACTACAAAAAAAAGTAATTTGCAGAGGTTTATTTGTGGGAGTTCTAAAAAAACTCCAGTAAAAATATCATTTTGTAGCGTTTATTTTAACCTCTGCGATATAATTTATTATGTGACGATTTTATTCTTGAGGCTTTAATAGCCTCCGCAAATTGCACCAATTTGTGAGATTTTGTGTATGCCGCAATTTATTATAATTTGTAGCGGTTTTATTGTGGAGGTTTGTGATAACCTCTACAAATTAGATCAAATGTGAAGTTTTGCAAATGTCACAATTCATTACAATTTGTTACACTTGTAAAAAAATGGAAATAAATCAAAAAACATGAAATATAGAAAACACTTAAGGTACTAAAGTAAAAGGTAAAATTTATATGATGACAATTATATGAGCATAAGCACTAGGCTGGTAAAGTTTAATATATTTCCATGAGATGAATATTTCAAAGAAGTGGATGTTGGATGTGTAGTCATACAAGATTAGGTAAGATTAAAAAATAACAACTTTCACCATAAGGTACTAGTAGCACGTTTTGATTTTAAAATACGAAATCATTTGAGATGATTTAGGTATCCTTTATTTTTAATAAGATTAAGATGTCAAAATCTGAATATAATTAAGTTGTGCATCAAATTTTTTTTTGACTTTAAATACAGATTTTAAATATTAGAATGTTCTACTAAGACCCAATTACTATATAGTAAATGTTATTTTTACATATGAATGTATAAATTTGTCTTTATCTAAAAATTAATGAATATAAATTTATTAGAATGTGAAATTCATCTAATACTATATTAACAAAATATTATTATGTTTATAAGAATATATGATATTGTTGTGATGAAAAAAATACGAAAATTAACAAAATATTATTATGTTTATAAGAATATATGATGTTGTTGTGATGAAAGAAAATATGAAATAAAAATAATAAACTCAAATCACTATAATCATATTACTGTATTACATTTTTTACATTTATTTGATGTGAAATCACTTGTTAAAGTTTTAAACTTTAATTTATCAAACATAATTACTAATTGTGTCAATTTGTCATGAGTTAAGATTTATATTGTTTTGTAACTTGAATATTTTAAATGTAGTCTATGTTATAAATGACAGAACTCAAATTTCTTGATGACGAGAGGAGTTGGTTGGATGGTAAGCACCCCTCACTTCCAACCTAAAGGTTGCGAGTTCGAGTCACCAAGGGAGCAAAAGGGGTTACGATATTGAGACTATATTTTGTGGGTTATATTTACCCTTGTAGAGTGTAGTTATTAAAGTTCTACAATCATATTTAAGGGGTTATCTTAGGGAGGGTAAAAATAAATAATAAAAAAATGGTAAAAAATGTTTCAAAAGAATTAAATAAGATATTGAGACTATATTTTGTGGGTTATATTTACCCTTGTAGAGTCTAGTTATTAAAGTTCTATAATCATATTTAAGGGGTTACGAATTACCACAAATTAATTTTGAAAACCACCACAAATTGGACGTAATGGAGGTTCTATTACTGTCACAAATATGTTTGTGGCATAGGTAATTGTGACAATTTCTAAAACCGCCTCAATTAATTTTGTGTGAGTCAAAAAATCCCATGAATCGATAAAAAAAACTTCACAAAATGACCCTTTTTGTAGTGAAATACCCTTTACCCTAAGTTTGATCCCCGGAGATCTATTCACTCAAATTTTATTTCGTAAAGTCCTAGGGGTTCGTTAACGAGTTATATAACTACTCAAGTAATCAAAATCATAAATGGTTCACTCGATTGGTACCAGATTTCTCTACACTTTAGTGACTCCGATTTTTTCCGAATCTGAACAAGGTTGAGAAAATCCAAATGCTACTAAAAGTTTTTTCGGTCCCAATTTTTGCCCTTTGGCATTTCTATAACGACGGAAACAGATTGTTACATTATTTTACTTTCTAAAAAGAATCTTTTTCTCTCCTTAATATTATACAATATTATTTATATTTCATTCTTACTTTCTTATTTCATAATATAAATCATTTGATTCTTTTTTTCAATAATTACTATACATAATTCTCATGTGATACATTTTATTTTTAAATTTTTTTATAATAAATTATATTTTATTCTAATTTTTGAAATATCATAAATTACAAGAAAATATTGTACAATATATGAATTAATGGATAAATTCAAATAAAAGTGAAATACAATCACATAAGCATTACATAAACACTCAATTTTTGATATCATTACCAGGCTCCCATGATTGCTTTATTAATGCATTACGGAGTTCAAAATCAATATTTTTGTCCTTACTTTTTTGTGTCTAGCTAAAAATTGTTCAAGCCGGAGATTTACATTTATCACCATTTTTATCGTTGGAGTTGGAGCCTCTATGACATCTTGAATTGGTGCATTAAAATCACGTTCATCCGCAATTATCACGTTGTGCAGTATAATACATGTAGTCATTATATCATGTAGCACTTTCTTTCTCCAACAACACGACGGTCCTGCAATATAATTGCAAACTCCAAATACACGTTCAACATCTTTTCGACATAATTCCTTTTTTAATCTCGAATTAACTATTATGTTGTGTATTATATTTTATCTCGTATAAATTTATTGTGTGATGTCTTGTATTGTTATCTGGATTTAAATTAAAATTTTCATTTTACCATTTTAATTTTGTATATTCTTTATAATGAAAATTAGAAAAAATTAAATAATACTATTAGTTTCAAATTAAAGTGGTATATATTGAATAATACATATTTTAAAAATATTGTACAACACTTAAAAAAGATTATGAATATTAGATATTTAATTAATGAAATTATATATAAAATAATATGTTAATTAGAAAGTAATAGATATAATAATAAAATATTAAAATAGTGAAATAGAGATTGTAAATAGTAGTTCTCCAAATTTAAAAAACTACAATTCAATTCTCTAAATTTGAATAATACAGAGTGATTTGGAGGTTTGAATAATACAGAGTGATTTGGAGGTAGATTGGAGTGTCCATTCTCTATTTTAGTTTACAAATATAGAAAATTGAGTGTTAAATAGAGATGGTCTGAAGTTGTCTGCTCGACGTGTTTGTATGTATTTGAACTACTTGCCAACTGCATGTTCAAAAAGCTCTACTTGTAAGTTTCATGCTATACGTGAAAATATGTATTTAAATGTATATCCATGCGTATTTATAACTCGATCTCGTTAACTTAACTTTTATTTTAAAGTAATAATAATAATTTCTTTTTAATAATTTATTTAATTTTGTAATTAAATGGAATATAAAAACAAGATATGAGTCACCTAGAAATTGGGTGCCATAAACGGACTACCTTTCCTTTTCTAAACAAACAAATTTACAAAAACCAACATTTTTTTTTTAATCTGAAGAAAATCTTGTCAAGATGAAAAAAGGGAAAATATCCAGAAATAATCTTAATCCATTCTTTAAATCAAATTTTACTCTTCTCTGCTGTAAATTAGGTAAACTCAAAATTTTCCATCTCTGTTTATGTAGTGATCATTTGTTGTATTTCTCTTAATGTTGAAATTGCCTTTTTCTTGATATAAAGATTAATATTTGATATTTCATGTAATGTTGAGATTGCATATTTCTCAAATTAAAACTTTGACATTTGACACTTTTGGTAATTAATTTTAAATCTGATTCTTATCAATTTCATATTGTAAATGTTGGCATGGGATGAATTTATAATGGGAACATGGTCGATTCTTATAACCGACCATAACTTGTTTGAGACTGTGGCATAGTTATTGTTATTGTATTTGATGGACAACAAATGCAATTATGATGTGATGATAGATGAAGTTTGAATTGTTATTTGTAAACTAAATAAGAAGAGTTAATCTTTTTAAATTGATACACTTGAGTCGAGGGTCTTTTGGAAACAACCTTTCTACCTCCACGAGATAGTGATAACGTCTGCATATACTCTACCCTCTTCAAACCCACTACGTGGGATTTCACTGGGTATGTTGTTGTTGTGATGTTTTTCAATCATTTCATTTATAAGCCAACTGCTAAATGATTCTTCTGTTATCACAGAGATCGTGTAGTTACTTTTCTGTTTAGATGGCTGAAAGTTATATGTCTCAACTTGATGTTGCTTCACTGAAAGAAACACTATGTGCTCAACAACAGCTTCTGCAGAAGCTTTACAATGAGTTGGATGAGGAAAGAGAAGCTTCTTCCAGTGCTGCTAGTGAAGCGCTATCTATGATTGTGCGTCTCCAAGGAGAAAAAGCTGCTGTAAAAATGGAAGCCGAGCAGTATAAGAGATTAGCTGAGGAGAAAATGTGTCACGCCGAGGAATCATTAGACATTTTTGAGGATCTTTTCAATCAAAAGGAGATGGAGATAGCTGCATTGGAGTATCAGGTGCAAGCTTATAGGTATAAGCTGTTGAGCACGGGGTGTGCAGATCCCGGGGTCGGTGACTTTAAATATCCTGATAATTTGTTGCAAAGAAATGAGACTTTAGCAGGAGAAATGAATCTCCAAGCCCTTGGAAGGCGTAATTCCGCCCCTCATTTTCCACTTAAATTTCCAAAGAAGGGTGCTATGGAAATAGATGATTCAAGTTTAGAAAGAGATTCAAATTCGAAAACAGTGGAGGAATACACAGGGCAAGAGATGAATGAGCAGCAGTCGGATACAGAGAAGAAGACTGATATTTCTAGGACTGAAAGTATCAATTCGTGTTGGCAGCAAATCAGGAAATTGGATGATCGAGTGAAAGAGATTACAGGAGTTAGTTATGCGAACTTTAGGAGTGAAACGAGGTCTCCTTCACCACTTTCTCAAAGAAGCATTAAGATAAGCAAATCGGAAAATGAAATGTACCAGCCTAAGCTCCATGTGAGCAAATCAGAAACTGGCACGCCTTCTGATTCCGGTTGTTCTCCAAATGTTCTTGATGTCTTCGAAGTGCCTCGAGCAGAAAAGGATACTGTTGATATTGGATTGCCTCCTAAACACGATCGCAAGATGGTTTTGCGTAATGATGAAAGGCTCGAGAGACCAGAGTCTGTCCAACAAGAGGCTGTAAAATCATCGGTCAAAGATGAAGCTGAATTGCTAAAGAAGTACTTTATATCTGCACAGCGAGAGAAGAAGTTACGGAGAGCAAGTGAAGCTGCTTCTATTTCCTGCCATTTGGCAATATCTCGGCCTACAACCAGCATTTCTGGCACTAATGAGCTTCATTTGCACAATCGAACATCTGAGATAGGTGAAGTTGGAAGAGAAGCGACAAGACAAGAAATGGCTCGAGAAGAACTGAAGTTGTTACATGAAATAAAGGAGCAACTAAATTCGATGCACTCTGAAATCCAAAGATTGAAAACCGACAAACTCCCTCCAAGTGACGAATCATCCTTACTTCCTCTATCTGAGGTACATTTCATTTAAGTTCCGTCCTTTCTTCTGTCTATAGTTACTTGCTTTCAGCCGCATTACATGTGAAAATGTTGATAACACGTTTACCATTTTCAACAGGCAATGATACACTTTTCGCTCTAATCGATCTATTAAAAGTTTGAGTGCCACCAGTCATAAGGAAAAGTCTCAGCTCTTATGTAATCAAGATGCTGTCATCTGTTGATGTTAGTGACGTTTGAATAGTGTTACAGTAGTTTTAGATTTATTTGTGTGGTTTCTGAGAGATTGATTCCTTTGTAAATTGACAACGTAGAGAGTACAGTAATGTATAGATGCACCTCTGCAACTTGGTTGCATCAAGAGAGGATTGTTTTCACATTTTGTTATCCTGTTTTCAGTTTTAACATTTTGACATCAGGTACTTCTTTTGTATATTTGAAATTCTAATATAGCTGTGCCGACCCCAACTACTGTAGAATTAAGGTGTACTGGTTGTTGTTTTAGTAATTGAGATATACTGATTGATATGTCAGTCGAAAAGTTGTTCCGAAATTTACTGTCGTTACTAGTCTGTCTTACAACTTTTTAAGTTTCACATTTGTAGCCTTTACATGTCAAGCTGTTACCATCCTCCCTCAAAACCCGGGGCCTTGCTTCTCGAGGTCTCTTTAAGAATGGTCATCGTTGTTTATGAAGTTTTGGCTTTGTCTACGATCTACTTACTCGGTTATTGTTTCTCCATGTTTCTTCCGCTATGGCTCTATTACATAATGTATCAGTGTTCATCGACAATCTCTGTCAATAGCCGGTTAGTCTTTTCCACGAATTCCCCTATCGCTCTATCTTGGTGATTTTTCTGATTGATAAGTTGGTGAGGTTCGTCAGTTTGTTCTCCATCTGCAATTTTTGTTATTATTTTGTTGGCATAATACATAAATATGCCTTAACTTGGCATCAGCTCATATTTATGTTCTCCAACTTTGGGCGTGCACAAGTATTCTGATTAGATTAGATTCCTCCTTTTCTGCATTGCTTGAGTGAAGTAGACTGTATTGGATTTTGGTTATTTTGTAAATGGATTATTATTTATTCTCCAATGTTTATGATATAGCATTAGGATATATAATAGATACTCCCTTCGTTTAAAAAAGAATGATTTCCTTTCCTTTTTGGTCTGTTCCAAAAAGAATGGTCTCTTTCTTTTTTTGGTAACATTTTAATTTCAACTTTCCACATGACATGTTTAAGGCCACAAGATCAAAGAGCAATTTTGTATATTTGACCTAACTTTAATTTAGAACTACAAGATTCAAAAGTTTTCTTTATATTCTTAAACTCTGTGTCAAGTCAAACCAGGTCATTCTTTGTGAAACGGAGGGAGTATGTTGCATGGTTACAAGGACAAACTCTATGGAATTGAGGGAGAATTTAGAGAAACCGTGCAAACCCTGGTCCTAACCAGCAAAAAGAAGTGCGCGAAGGGGGCAATCAAAAAACATGAAGGGGCCTCTTTTGTTTCTACTCAGATGGAGAGTCAAAATTGATGCTTTGCTATCAGATCACCTCCATTTTGTGGTTGAGGTACCATGAAAATCATGTGTTAAAATTGCTTTCTTTTAAAATTTTGAAATTTACTTTTGTCTCCCTTGGTTTTATCGACCAATTGAAAAAAAAAAACTAGAGAAACTTGGCCAAGTATGTTATTGGGCATTCCAATTGCTCTTGATTCATTGTTGGCTCTAGAAGAACGGTTTATTCTCGACATATTTACATATTCTAACTTTAAGATAGGAAGAATGCTCTAAATGCATGTAAGTTTGAATACAACAATTGCGTATTTATTAATCTTTTAAAGAATTAAGAAGTGGACTCTTCTTTTGGCTAAATGATTTCTATGAACTATCATGAAGGAAGTGAAGAAGGAGCTTATGGATGAGAATTTTGTAAGAAGACTTGAAAAGTCACTATTGCTTTATACACTTATATTTTTCAATTTACCTTATGTGGTGGGTGCATTGTTTGAGTGCAAGTTCAGCGATATAACACATGAGGCTAACGTAGAAGTGAGGTTTGATACACAAGTCATTCATAAGAAAGGAAGTTGCAAGTATCTTGGTTCTGATATCCAAGGAAATGGAAAGATTGGCGAGGATGTCACTCATCACATTGGTGCAGGGTAAATGAAATGAAGGCTTGCATTTGGAGTCTTGTGTTACAAGAAAGAACCACCAAAAGTTAAAGACAACTTTCACTGAGTGGTGGTTAGACCAACCCTGTATGGGGCAGAGTGCTGGCCAATCAAAATCTCTCACGTTCAAAAGATGAAAGCTGCGGAAATGAGAACATTGTGATGGATGTGTGGGATACAAGGAGAGATAGGGTTACAAATGAGGATATCCAAGACAAGGTGAGAATGGCTTCGATGTACACAAGACGTGTGAAGTGAGGCTGAGATTCTCTGGGTATGTGGAGAGGATATGAAAAGATGCCCCCGTATTGAGGTGTGAGAGGTTGGCTATGGATAATTTCAAGAGAGGTGGAGGTAGGCGAAAGAAGTACCGGAAGAGATGAGTAGACAGCACAGGACGAAGTTTCAACTTAACGAGGACATGACCTTATGTAAGAGGTTGTGGAGGACACATATAAGGATAGGAGGTTAGTAGGTAGTAGTGAATTGTCTTGCTATCCGCTCATGCTAGTAATTGTAGTATTGCTCGTACTTCTCTGTCCGTTTTCTGTTACTATCTGATGTGCCTTGTATTGCGGTTATTTTATTATTTGATTGTGGTTACTGTTCAGTATGTTGTGTGATACTTTCACTTCCATTTACTCTCTTTACTGTACTGCTCTAGATTGTTTCTTCTTCTAATGGGAACAACTTCTCTTCTACCTCAGTAAGGTCTAGGCACACTCTACCCTCCCCAGACCCTACTTTGTAGGAATATAGTGGATTTGTCGTTGTTGTTGGTTGGTGCATTTCTTTAGAGGAGACTTCAAGTTCAAAGATGTGTACAAGAGCTACATGTCTTTTAATTTGTAGCACCAAATTGGGAATGATCCTTCAAGGCAGTCTTCTTGCCCCTCCACTCGACTGACTGTACGATATGCAGTGCAGAAAAGGGGAATGTGGCATTCAATCAGCAGGTTCCAGGTAAAGTTCTAAATTGGAAGATTTCAATGGCAACATAAACGTGATATTTAATTTATGTTGTTTTTGTCTACACACTGCATTCTGCGGGAGGATATGTATGAGATGACCGCGATGGGAGAAAACATCTTTGTTTGTGCAATTAAATACTAAAAGAAAGTAGGAACAGTACTAACAGAGTTTCGATTAAGACGAGTTACTCAATTTAAGCCAGACCATAGATGGATAATCCAGTTAAACAAACACCCTTATAAATCTCATCTCCTTTGTGTTGCTTAAGGCATACAATCCACCTTAACTATCCTCTTAACACTACTTGTATAGTTCGATGGCAAATGCTCGTATTGCTAGGTTTGTTACAGAGGTAGCACCACCTCAGTTTGTAAATGTCATGAGACACCGCGCTTCTAAGATGCTAGATACCATCAATGAGGAGGAAAGAGAAGCTAGCAAAAGCGAGTTAATTTTTCTCAAGAGTTCTTCACCTTCATCTTCATCTTCATCTTCAAATGCGAACAATTCTAAATATTTTCTCAAACAAGTTGAGAGGTCTTTTCCTGTATATGGCAGCTAAAGTCTCTACTTAAGTTTGCTGAGAAGAATACACAATTTATCTCTTTCTGTTGCTACTTTTTGTAAATATACTACCAAATTAGTTATAGATATGAATTTGTTTGTTTTTCTATCTGCCTCTTTTGTCCATAAATATTTTATTCTACAAAATAAGCATTAAGGAAAAGTAACAAGTGTGAGTTTTAACTTATAAGCTTGGATGGTCACTCAATTTTGGGTACTTGGTGTCCATAGTCACTCGAATTTATTTTGTCTTTCAAATATCATTCGACTTTTGTCTCATTATTTGTTATGACTTATGACTCATAACTTTTCTTGAACAACTGCCTCCAACCTATGATTATTTGTTTCTTTTTTTTTCAAAAAACTTTTATCCTAGAAATCAGTTAGACCTATCATATTTTAAATGTGACCTAGACAATTTGCCTTGATAATTTATTCATCGAAACATCAATTCGAACAGGAGAATTTGCAGCTGGATATAAGATTTGATAATTCTTGAAAAATAATTAAATGCATCTGGTAATTAATTTGTAATATTTTATGAATAAATTATATTTTTAATCTTTTGCTTATACATTGATTTGTTTGAGGATATGAATGAGATAAAAATAACAATCTTACAGAAGTCATATTGTGAGTTGTTAATAAGCATGCATGTGACCATCTTGTAAACGTGTCTATCAAGATTAGGTGCCATGTGTAAGATAGCAAAGCAAACCTCGAAAGACCATCAGTAAGAAGACAATACTAAAAGACACAAAGATTTAACGTGGTTCGCTCGATTGACCTATATCCACAAAGGAGATGAATAATTCACTATATAAATATGACAGTACAAAATATACACAGAAATAACTTCAACCAATTCATTCGGAATACAAGGAGGTTCACATAGGTGATAACACATCACTTGTATCCCACAAATTATCTCCCCTAATCAAAACTCTCAAAGTTCCTAGGACTACATAGTTAAATATTGATTAAGTTAGAAGGAACAAGTCTATACTTATAGAGTCCTAAACTTTTTCCTACAAGAAAAAGACTAGCCAAATATGGAGACTTTATGTTTTCCTTTTAGGAAAATAAAAGCCTATTTATGATAAGAAACTCAGGGCAAATAAAAACAAATCTCCCCCTTGGCCTAAATTTCTGACAGAATAAATTTGATCTACCTTCTTCACATAATCTTCAATAGTTTACATCTCTTCTCCAAAATCTCCTTTATTAATTCTATATTTCGACACAGAGAACTTCTCTGAAAAAAATTTCTCCAATGAAAATCCTTATTACAGTCAAATAAGTTGCGATTAGAACTACACCGCCAAGATAAAAATCCGTTTTAACCTAGTTCAATCATCGATTATCAAACCAATGAACCTGACTCTAATACCATCTGTTAGAGCCCAAAATAACCATGTTTCATGCAGAAGCTAACAAAACAAACCTTGAAAGACTATGTATAAGAAGACAAACGAGAAATATACCATAAGACACAAAGATTTAACGTGGTTCGGCCAATCAACCTTCATCTACAAGAGGGAGATAGCAATTCACTATATAAATATGAGAGTACAAAATATAAAGAGAAATAACCTCGACCAATTTCTCTTGAAGTGTAAGGAGGTTCATACAAGTCATAACGCATTCTTGTATCCCACAAATCCCCCCCCCCCCCCCAAAAAAAAACTCAAAGCCTCTAGAACTACATTGTAAATGTTGATTAAGTTAGAAGGAACGAGTCTCTATTTATAAAGTCCTAATTTTTTTTCTAAAAAAAAAAAAAGAACTAGCCAAATATGGAGACTTTATGTTTTCCTTTTAGAAAAAGGAAAGTCTATTTGTGGTTAAAAAAAATCTTAGGGTAAATACCCAACAACATGAAAGGTAAATTGACTCATATATGTCACCATGTATACATTAATTCCAATATTAATTGATGATGATTTAATAAAAATAACTTTTCTTGAGAACAAATAACACAAGAGAATTTCTTTTATTGAATTTCTTGTTGATTTTTCAAAGTATGCCCATTTAAATTTTCGATAATTTTGTTCATCATATTAATATCAAAAAATGGCTTACTCGTTCATGTTAAATGATAAAATCAGTAGAATCAGTAAATATTTTATTTTCAACGTCATTTGACTCAGTGGTATCACAAAAAGAATTTTCACGGCCCTTCCTTATCACTAAGATGTCAATCAGTCACCAGGATCGGGAGAGTCCAACATCAGTTGGTTATGACCGGCTTCGAAATTAACAGGAGAACTACTTTCAAATAAATCTGCAAATTTTGAAGAGCCAATCGAAAGCGACTTACTCCAGTGCCCTCACCTGATCCTGAGCCAGAGGCCCCCGAAGAAGCCATCATGTTTGATGATGAATTGAAAAAATCATAGATCGCCAGGATCAGCACTCCGGAACAACCCAATCTTCGGAGAAAAAAGGAAAGAGTCTACCACCCAAGTTAGCTTAATTAGTAGAGTAGAAATCATTACATGTCAATTGTTCATAGTCCGCCATGGAAGAGGACGTAACTTTGATTGCTCAAGTTTCTCACTCATGGTTGAATACGAAAAGGAATTTCTTTTGTTTAGCAATTAGGAGTTCACGAGTTATTATACATATATATTTATTAAATTTTCTACTACAAATACAAAATCTACGAAAAAGCTATTGAAGTTTGTCCGAACCCACGAAGGCACAAAACTCCACCCAACTCTGCCCCTGGTTGTACCATTATCAAAACGGCATATATATGTGTGATTCTGTGAATCACTAAATGGGGATAAAAACTATATTGGAACATTTCGATGCCAACAAAAACCGCATATGTAAGTTATGTTGTATGTTTTTTTCTATACTGCATTTTCAGGTCCCATATAAGGAGGGATATATATCTCTTCAATAAAAATAAATAGTAAATTAAAGTGGTGGCACTAACAGCTAAAAATGATTAAAACCTCAGATTAAGACAACTTATTCGATTTTAGCCAGACCATACAAGGATAATTTAATCCATAATCCTACAAATATTGAAAATTTATAAAGAATTTTGTAGTTCTGGTAATCAAAGGAAATTTATTGTTGTGACTTGTGGTAATCAAAGGAAATTAATGGGCTAATAAAAGAGGTTAATGGTAATGGTAATAACAAAACAACCTGTTTCAATGTCAATAAACTTAATCCAAGAGTAATGACAATTTTTAACACAAAGACGTTACTCAGATTTCCGAAATACTTTTTTTTTTTAAATGGAGATTATTTCTGGGAATATTATACTATTTTTTCAACTATCTCTCACATATCTCAAAATAAAATCTCGTCGACCCTAATTACTTGTCAATTTTTGAATTGACGCACCTATTAAGAAGACAATAATTGACATAATGAGCTTATCATTTTACTCCTATTAATTATAAAATGGATGAATTGATTTTTAAAAAAAATACTTTTTTTTCAAAACAAGGTATGATAGGAAAAAGAAATTATCCTTTCTTGATTTATGAAGGTAAACAATAATTAGAAACGATTAAAAAGGAAAAAAATAGACAAGTAATTAAGAACAGATAAATAAGGAATAAGATGAAATAAAAATTTTGTTGGGTTTCATATATGAGTGCACTGCACCAAATTTGGCCTCTCGTATACACTATGAATCAGATCAATTAAACAAGTTTAATACAAAAAAAATGGTGAAGTTCAAAACTTTAATCAATCAAAAATTCTTTTAGAAGACAAATGTTTCATTTTATCACAATATTATACTCGCCAACTTTTTTGTCGTTGTCGTGATTTTGTGCTAGTACTCTAAAAATTTGTCATAATTTTGTAGGAACAACACTGCTCTAACACTGTATTTTGCAAAGAAATACATCACTTATCAAGCATATCACTCCACACTCATAGATCCACAAATGGTTTGGTTGGGTCAAAAGTGAGCGGGTTAAAAATGGATAAATATAAAATGAGTAATCATTCAATTCGTTCATATTTGATATGAATCTTCATTTAGTTTTATTTTATTATAAAAGTAAAAATAATCTTTAAAAAGAAAATCGGGGTTGTTGGGGGAGGGAAATTCAGGGTAGAGTGAAAAAATAAATATTTAAAATTTAAAATATTTTTAAAAACAAACTTAATTTTTTTTTGGTGTGGGTGGAGGTGGGGGATGATGGTAGGAATGAAAAAAATAAATTTTGAAGTTGAAAATATTTTTTAAAAATAAACTTAAATTATTTTTTTTTGGGTGGGGGTGAGGGGGCTGGTATGGGGGTGGGT
>NC_028647.1:13332161-13379673 GCF_001406875.1 Solanum pennellii
GGGGGGGGGGGTCGAGGGTAGGGATGAAAAAATGAAATTATAAAGTTCAAAATATTTTTTAAAAATAAACTATAATTTTTTTTGGAAAGCGTCGATGGAGGTTGAGAGTTGAAATATTAATAAGGACCCATATATGAATATTTTGAAAATTCGCTTCTAAAACTTGATAACAAAAGATTTTTTAAAACTTCGAAGAAAACTTGCAATACTCATAATTGACCTGTAGTTCACCCATAATATACCCATATTTTAATGGATAAAATATAAATATAATCTCAAATATTACCCATATTTAAAATCACTCTTTCAACACATATTTAATGAACTATTTGGACGGATCAGTGAAAATGGGCTTAAATTGCTGGCACAAATCCAATCTAATCTAATGTATGACACTGTGACTTCCTATATGATGATTTTATGTTTGTGGCAAATTAATCCAAATCAGTGATTTTACTAATATTGAGTGATATGACCAAACACAACTTCCAATTTGCACAGCCCCCAGCATTGAGCTTAACCAACACACTGTAGGCATTCAAGAGTAAAAGTGTCTCACCTCAACCAAAATTCTATTTCCTACTATTAAAACCTACATTTTCCAAACCAAGCAGAAAAGACAACATGAACCAAAATTGCTTAATATGATGTAGTGGGTCTGTGACAATGTTACTAAGAGCCTAGACTCACCATGTTTGAAAACTCAGACTAGACACCTCATGTACCAAATTGAGTCTGTAAGACCAATGGAACAGAAATATCGCTACCCCTTTCGTAAAACATTTTCCTTGGAGCGAAAACGATGCATAATACAGAATTTCTGGAATCATCACTACACCCAAACTGCACAACTGATTTTGTGACCAACTTGTGGATGCCAAAAACACCAAAACAAAAGCTCCAGAACAACAATGAAATCTGTTCTCTTTACTGCAACTGCAAACATAACAAAAAGGCTGTAAAAGTAAAAGATACCTTCAGAATATGTAAAACTGTATGGCTGGTCTTGTATAGTTTTTTTGACAACCTTAAGTAAATTCAACGCCAATGTGCTATTTAAATGACAACCTGAAGCCATGAACAGCAATAATGATAAATCACAAAGAGATGATTCAATTTCTGATAACAGATTATAAATCATTTCTGTGCCTAGAGCTTCAAAGCAGCTTTTGCCATTGCGAGTGCTCCTTCATAAGTTTGATTTCCTCCAATAAACCCACTCATATGGACAAAAACACAACCAGGAATTCCTGTTTCCTTGGATAGTTCGTCGTCTCTTAAGCCTCGCCACTGAGATGGAAGGGCTTTCCTGCTCTCAAATCTGTCGGGAGCTACAGCCACCGCTTGCACTCGCCAACCTTTGCTCCTATCATCCTACGCATCATGAAGTCAATGTCACTTTATGTTTCCATGGTAAAATATTGACAGACTCAATTCATTCAGGAAAACGGTGCATGTCTCGAGAAGCAGTGGGGTTATTATCTACTCTCTTCCAAGACAATAAACACTGGAAAGTGTAGCAACATTATTCCTGAGCATTTTTTTATTTGACATATAACTTTAACAAAAGGCAGATCTTGAGAGACTAATTTAATCCGAAAGCCCACTTATTCGGTCTAACCAACTGATACAACCAGAAAGTATTCACGGGTGATAAGTTTCCAGAAGTGACCTAAAAGCCACACTATAACCAATCATGCTCCTTAGATTTCCACTGCTCGCATAAAAGAGACCCAAAAACAAAGAGCTTAAACAAAAAGATTAGACAAAAACTAAATGAGGCACATCAAATGAAAAAAGATTGAAACAGCAAAGGACTCAGGCACCTCGTATAAAACATATTTGATGGGTGGATCAATCTTCATCCCTCCTTCCAGCTCAAACAAATGAAGCTTCCACTGTTAGACAGAAAAGTCAAGAATAAGTATTCTCAGCAAGGAATCACACTAGCAGGGAATAATATTTTTCTTTTTCTTACGAATCAAAGAATTTCATAAATTAAATATACCATGCGAGTAGAAAGTGAGTGACTGGCTAATCAACCCTATCATACATGGAACATCTTCTACACCTAAAAATACATGCAACACGGGAACCTATATCACTTATGGGATCTCGCTACTCTGGAATAACTTTCCGTTTCTTCATCCAAACAGTTCAGCTGCTTCTTTCTTCATCAATCTATGTGGCCTACAAGTCATGATTGTCTCCTCTACATTCCTTGATATTGCCAGCAAGATCAGATGATGAACATGCAAGAATCTGCAACTGCATAGTATTTTGCAGTGCAATAGAATATGATCACTTCAGTGTCTTCCCCACTTTCTCTACACAAAATATTAGCTCCCTACCATTCGCTTCCTTGGATTATTCTTGAGATGAAATCCTGGTTTATATGTGAATATGATATACAAAAAGAACTAGGGGAAGGAATACCTAGTAGAAGGGTTCTTCCTAGCAATATATTATAATATCTACAAGTAAAAAAGATACAGGAGGATCTCTGTTATTTTCAGTAAGTACATAATGTTAACAGATTCGAGTAAAAATAGATTAACTCCACTTTTACTGGCATACAAGTGACATAAAAAAGCTAATATGACATTCAAAAAGCTTGTCCATTCATATTAGTCACTATGAAAGGAAATTGATGAACGGTTTTTCTTATAGAAAAAAAAAGGCTAATATGTAGTTCCTAATCTTAATATACATTAAGCCACAAAAGTCAAAAACTTTTGGCTCACATGAGCAAAACATTTGTAATGATGCACAGACTGCCTGATGCAAAAAGGCTTCAGGCTATTCAATACTTACTGGACAAAATGTAGACCAAACAACAATCTCTCCACTAGGATCAATCTTGTGTCTTGCAGAAACGCACTCCAATACGATAGAACGAGCTGGTAACCATGATCTTGCATAATAGCGGACACTCTGTGTATTAACAAGCATGTTAACTCAGGTAAAAGAAAGTGAACCATATGCTTATTTTAAAACCTATGTCTTCCAGAATTAAAGTATTGTGCAAATGACCGAAGACCGTCAGGTGCCAAAAAAGCACAATCTGAGAACAAACCATATGACTAGCCAAAGACAACAGTAAGAGAACTTTTTAGCTCTTTTGAGAAAGTCTTACATCCAAGAACTCACTGCCAGCTAAATCCATTGCACGTTGGAAAGCTTCATTCTCCCGTTCAGAAGACTGATCAGGTTCAGTCCAATCCAAGTTAAATCTTCCAACTCGAGAGGACAAGTGGGTATTGTTTACATATCTAGGTGGCTGATCTGTATCGTACTGATTGATTCCATTATCGATTGCATCAATTGCCTGTACACAGTAAGCAAGAATATTAGGCTTACTAATATTGGAGACATGTTAGCTTGATCCTTAAATTATATCACATGAAATCAGCTCCCGGATGCGAGAGTTTAATAAGTAAAACTTGAAAATATTTGTAATAGTATCAACTACTAAAGAAAAATAAGAATCCAATCACATAGATTCAGTCGAAACATCACTTAGTTGAAAATGAAAAGAATCCAAGAAAAAACTATAATTTCTCAGATACAATCCTCACCTCCATGAAGCTCTTGTAAACAGCTAGAAACAACTTATGCACGTCCGGGTGTTCTTCATCAACTTGGAGCTCCTTTGCAATGATCTCCTTCCCAAAATGCTAAGAAACATGAAGAGGGCAAGTAAATAGAAATTCAACAGCATATGAACTTAACAAAAATAAACTTGGTCTAAGTGATTTTCCAGCCAAATCGGACTAGCTTGGATATAAAATATATCTAACCAACAATCAGCAGAGTAAATCGAGTCGTGACTAGGATGCAACATCTGTTGAATTTAAGCTCACTACAGAATAATTGTTGTACATTCAAAGGATTTAAAATACATCTAGCCAACCACCAATCGGACAATTTTTTCTTAAAATCTCAAGGAAATGAAATAACTAAAGCATTTCCCTTCGGAACATACCAATTGGTATGAAGGGTGGCTAGTCACTCGGGGCTCGTTTGATAGAGTGTATTAGGGTCGTTTGATAGTGTATTAGGAATATAATGCATGTATTAGCCATGTGTATTGCTAGTACCTTGTTTGGTACTCTTTTTCAACCTATGTATAACTAATGTTTGCATTATTTATACACTCTACTGTGTATTAAGGTGTGCATTGCTAATGCCATGGATTTCTAGGTATTAGCAATGCAAATGCATGCATTAACATGAATACATGATAAAAGACCCAATTGCCCCTCAAAACCTTTTTTACATCTTTTCCACCATAAAAGTGTGGAGGGTATCTTGTAAATAATATTTTTAATGCAATACATACTATGTTTAATCCATCAAAACAAACATGCATTAAAATAACAAGCATAACCAATACATGCATTGCTAATGCAAGCATTACTTATACACTATTTAGCATTATTCTTATACACTCTACCAACTGACCCCTTACAGGTATGCAATGAAGAGAACAAATCAACAATCCAAGCTCTTAAGTATTTAAAATATATATCCAGCCAATTTTTGTTTTTTGAACTGGCAACTTAATATCCAGCCACTTATCAATCTACAAAAACCTTTTAAAGCTCAAGGAAAAGAAATTACAGAAGCATCTACCATCTGAACATACACAGGACTTGGAATAAAGAAATCATAAGCTATAATTCAAATGAGTTCAAAGGATATAAAGTATAGCCACTAGCCAGCCAATCATTAATCTGACAAAAACTCAATTTTAAGAGCTCGAGGAAAATAAAAAACTAAAGCATATGTCATCTGAACATATGAATAGGTACGAAAGATGCCTAGTCACTTACAGGATTTGTAAAAAACAAATCTAAATCTACTATCCAAGTAACATACTGAGAATACATCATAGCAAGCCCATCAGCTCAAGTAAACTAAGGTAAACATTCCTAGCAAAGAGATCTCTAATCTTTTGTCTCTCAGATAAATAACTAGACTAAAATGAAGGCTAAGTACATTTTTCAGACTAATGATGTTCTTCACAAAATCATTAATCGTGGACAGAAATACTTCTTGGAGAAAGAAACAGATTATCTGCTGCATAAGGGCCTAGTATGTTGAAGAACAGACTCTAATCTAAGCTTACTTGTTTTCTGTAGTCCCATGAAACAGATGTGATGTACATAGCAAAATCCTTCTGTTTTAAGATCAAAATGAGTAATCCAGCTACACTTATTTTGTGGATGGATGAGTAATCTGCCTACATGTTTCCTCTCAAGAGTTTCATAAGAGTTAGCAAAAGAACCAACTTTAATTTGCAATTAAAACGCTTAGCTCCTACTCAATAGACGAGTTCCTTAAAAATAGTGTATGTTGGTACTTGTTGCTACTGGGAGGTGCCAGGTAACTCGTGGAATTAGTCAAGGCGCACAAAGGATGGCCCGGACACCAGTCATCAAAAAAATGTATGCTTGAGGACGCAGAATATGTCATGTACTTGTTTACACCTGTCTCCCTTAACTCCCAGATATCTACCTTGCAAATTAGCAAATATGCTTCAAAATTGCAATCCATGCCAGAGTGAAGACCTTAGTCTATGAGTTGCATGGAAATAAACCAACCCTATAGTTAAAGTACAGGAATTGAGGCAATTCTACTTAACCAATATAATACTCCCTCCATCCCATTTAATGTGGCACCCTTTCTCTTTTTAGTCAGTCCCAGAAAGAATGCCACCTTAGTATATTTAAAAACAATTTAGCTTTTAAATACCCATTTTACTCTTAATGAAATGATAGTCAACCACACAAATATCTAAGGATTGTCTTAGGCCACATATTTCAAACGTCTTCCTTTTTTTTTTCTTAAATAAGCCAAGTCAAATGGTGTCTTATAAAATGGGACAAAGGGAGTAATTGATTCAGCGCAATGCGTAGCAAGCTTGATGTTCAATTAATTTGTTACCCACCTCATTGTTTGATAAAGTGATGTGTCACCCAACCTTTTTCTGATAAGAGTATGTTGCTGCTCACTTCAATTACAGATGTAACATAACATATATACTTTTTCCCTTCTCGCATTCTTTTGGGTGTCAGTGAAGGTACTACTTATCTCTCTCATCTTGTATTGGTTCAGTACAGGAAGAAAAAAACACAAAAAAGGACCTTGCCATCAGTCTATCCAACCTACTCTCAAGTCTACTTCCAATACCTGGCATATAGGACATGCCTTTGATACAACCATCATATATCCTATGAGTTCGTTGTAAGAATGCCAATAGAATTCTAAAAGAGTGCTAAAATCTATCAAATCTAGTTATCCGGCAGGGAGTACTCCTCCATCCCCAAATTCTGTGAAATTTCCAAAATTAGATTATCAATAACAATTTTACTAATGCTTTTATACTACAAACCTCAACTTCTCTTAAAATGCGAAAAACCACGTAACAATATTCAAAAACTAGACAAACGCCTTTGAAATTCCAAAGAGAAAGACATTACCTTGTAAACAAGACCAGCACTGCTAAGCTTAGTAGTAAATCCATATCCAAAGACTTCTTCAAACCCTTTTTGGTGATGATCATAACGGTCTCGACTAGGATCATAAACTCCACCAACATCTAGCACAGCATCAAGCGTTTCCAATACCTTTCGTTCATTCAAGCATTTCATCAAACACCTCACCTACTTAAAAACCTTCCAAACCATACATCCCTATAATCCCTATATGCCCCAATACCACAAAATGCAACTCAATCTTACCTGGTTATCACGAGTACGCACAATCTCAGCATTGTAATACTTGTTTGTAAGACGAATCATGAAGCACCCAAGAGCTTCATCACAGTGAAAGCTACCATGGTGAGTACCTACTCGCTTAGGGGAAACATGGTTTGAAGGGGAAGATACAGGTGAAAAAGACGAAGAATTAGCAGTAGCCATTAGAGAGAATGCGAGAGGACTTTGGTGTTTAAGGAAGTTGAAGGTGAAGGGTTTAGGGTTTTGGAGTAGTGTTCTCGTGAGAACTGAAAACATTTCTTAAACCCTTTTGTTTTAAAAGTGGATCTATGCTAAGTAGTGTACATTTCTTTTCTGCACAATAGTTACATAGAAAAGATTTTACTAATAATTAATTATAACAGAAATTACATTGGTAAAAAAAAAAAAAAAGGCAAGCAAAATAAAATTGGTCCTCAAAATGAAACTAAAATTGGACAAAGAAAGGCTCGCAAAAGAAATATGAAATTGATCTAAGAGGTTGAATTTCGAAAAAGACAAAAACAATTAAGATCATCTACAAATAAACAAAACTAAATAGAAATTCAACAAACAAGAATTATTATAAAGATAAATAATTAATTTTAGGTGAAAATTATTTATATTATCCTGTAATCTATTTTGTCATTTAGAAAATTTTGTTATATGACTTTGGATAATTAAAATTTTCAGTATAAGTTTAATCTCGATTTTCTTAAATATCTAAAACTCAAGTGGACAAATCTTGCCCTAACACGTATCTTAATAATAGAGACTTCACAGAAAAGTTAGTCCAGACATATTTAAGTTGTTTAGTAAATATTCTTTTACTTAAGACTTACTATTTATAAAGTTATTTGAGTTATATTTTTTACATGTTTGCTCATCTTTTGAAAGACTCAACAAAATTGTTATAGTTTTCATCATAACAGTAAGCAAGGTCAAGAATTTACTTGGGACCAATAATTGTTTCGACTATCAGTCAAATCCAAGATTATGTGAGCCAGCAAAATGTGATGTTAAACATGGTTAAATTTATTGCAATATATAGCACTCCCCGAAAAAAGTTGAAGAGGTCCAAAAGAAAAATTCAAATTTCAAATTAAGGAGAGAAACATACAACGCAGTGTTTAATGCAGTACATTTTATTATGATGGTCGGCACACTACAATGAAAAAAAAAACATATGCATAAAATGGCTAAGGCACAAGACACCATGGCATCGTGACAATAATTGATAAAGCAGCGAATTTCATCATGATGAAAGACACAACACGGTAAAAGGTTGTCCAAAATCAAATTTTAGGGAAGTTCAATTTTGATCGAGAGAAGTTTATCCATAGATTTTCTCACCTCTATAAATAGACTTTTGATTTGTTTTTGATGAACTTAAATTGTATTTAAAGTATTTAACACTTGAAATACATTGAAGCCATGAAATCCTTTGGTATTTACTTTATTTTTTCAATTTTAGACGTTTGTATAACTGATACTACTATATTATGATTGTTATTATGAACATGAAGTTTTACAATGAAGAATTGATGCTCTTGTTTTGGAATTCTGGTAAAAACATGATTGTTGTTGTAAGTTGAATTGATCTGTTAGGGTATTTATCTTTGTTCTACGACTCATGTGATTGTTTACTTTGGGGTCTATTTAGACCTGTGATATTAAATCATGATATAAAATTAGATTGATATGAAGTTGAAGTTTTGTCCCCTTAGGCAACCCACTAGGTGAGTGAACGAGTCCACACATATCCCCATATATGCGTTCTAAAAATTGAGGGGATTCAATATTAACATTCATTGATAATTGTCTAGTAATCAATTTCCGTTGACAAAAAGCAACAGATGAAAATTCATCACTTGTAAGAATCTTCAGGTTATTTAACAGATGTTCACTTGAACTTTCAATTATTTGTCTCATCATTATTGATCCAGGATGACCTACTCAATCATGTCAAAGCACAATTTTTTTAAAATCGACAAACTTTTGATTTATAATAAAATGTGTTTGAATTGTACTTATTTTTGTATACTATAGAAGACAATGTTGATAATTTCATTAACACATATTTCTGGCCTGAGACATTTTTAATATCAAGATATTCACATTCATTTCATTTATCGTCTCAATATGATATCCATTTTGCCGAATATCATTAAAATTTAACAGGTTTCTTGGGGATTTAGAAGAAAACAATGTATCTTCCATAACAACTTTTGTCCCCTTAGGCAGAAATATAGTAACTCTCCTGGAGCCTTCTATCAAGTTCAAATTATCAGATTGTAGTAACAGTAAAAAAAAATTCCTTCTAAGCAAGTAAGAAAAATATTTCTCATTTTTTAATATGCAATATGTTGTTTCACCATCAATTATGCAAATATATTCATGATCGATCATTTAATCCAAACAAAAATTGACAGATATTCATATTTTCTTTAGAATTTAAAAAAATATAAATAAAGTAAACATATTATACAAACTTTATTTATTTACAAGACCAACAAAACATATTAATACTAGTTAACGGAAATGAAACATATTCAAATTATTACAAACTCGTCGCCTATTTTATAATCTAATTTTTTCTTCGAAATTTTCAAAGAAATTCGCTACATCTAGATGTATGGTTCAATATTATCTTTAGAGATAAAGTTTGTTTCTACATTATTTTTCACCTTCTTTGGGAAAGCTTAATATAGCTCCACCAGGTGCCTTTGCGTACGACATGTACGTGATCAATGTCCTTTTCCATCACATTAAAAATATTTCTTGTCTGAATTTTTCTTATGCACCACTTCATTCTTTTCATCCTTCTTTTTACATTGTAGGTGGTGAAGATTGATTAAAAAAATTTTCTGAACCACGGCCACGACTAGGGTCACGAACTTTTCCATATTTAAATTGGTAAAAATTTCTCATATTCACTTCAGAAAATGACATAAAACCAATAGGTCAACTTTCATGATTTTTCAGCAGTATGTCATTATGTTGCTCAACAACAAGAAGATGTGAAACTAATTCGGTATATTTTTTTAATTCCATTTCTTGATACTGCTGTTGCATGAGCATACTCATAGTCAGTGATATTTTCTTTTCATAATCTTTATTAAGAGACAATTTTAAATATTGAAGAATTATACTCACTAATAAATATAAAGTCTTGAAGTCTCAAGTGGTCCAGTCAAAACGTGTCTGTGGAAGAATGACCAACTTAGGTGGTAATATCTATATTTTAAATTATTGAACATAACAAGAGGATCTTTAATAGTGAGATATTTCATTTTCAAACTCCCGTCAAGATGATGGTGGAGAAATATTATTTCTTTGGCATGATATTAATTCGATGCCTGATTTTTATCTTGTTGGTGTCTGTCAGACCCATCACATAAAGATAAATTTTTGCATCTAGTACCCAAGATAAGTAGCATTTTCTCGATACATCCAAAGTAAGAAATTCAAGTTTAGAAATATTTAACATTATTCAAGAAAGAAAATTTTTTACCTTCGAAGATTTCAGAGTCTTTAATTGAACTGATATATGCTATAAAATAAAAAGTAAAACTAAAATCAATAACAAGAAGTAGAGGAAGAGAAATTACATGTATTACTTCTTGGTTGGTTTTTCATAATGAAGTCATAGGCCTATTTATAGGCCATACAAATGTGGTAAACAAATGACATATACAAGCCACCCATTTACCATGCACAAGTGTATGCACTAATTCCACACGAGAGGTCATTTGGTTGGTGGTTAGAGTTATAAAGGTATTAGTAATGCAAGGTTTAGTTATGCAGGGTTTACTTATGCAGGATTTAATTATGTAGAGTTTAGTTATGCAGAGTTTAATAATTTTTTTGGGTGTTGGTTTGTTATATTAAAAACTATAAACATTATATACTTGTTAAAAATAAATTATTAGTTATTATTATGCCTTAGACCTTTCTAGTAACAACCCGTATTCGAAACAGACTAGATCTTACTTTTCAGTAAATTGCAGATACAACATATGGATCGTAGTCTGATCTACGACCCGTGCTCTGGTCCGTGGTTCACCACTACAGCCCTTCCCAGAAATCAACTCAGAAAAATTGGCTAAGTCTAGATCCACAGACAGACCTATGGTCCGTAAGTCAAATTACGGTACGTGGTCTGTGTTTGTTTATCAAGACCCCTTTACACAATCTGTGACATGAACTACGGTCGACCAACACGGACCATCGTTTGATCTTTGGTCCGTAGGTCTGACCATAAATGGGGGTCAACATTCAGTTAGAGGAAGTTGGTGAGTAGGTCAACTTCAAATCGGCATAACAATTAGTAAAAAAGGAATTAGGTGTTCCATGACCTATAGTATGATTGATAATTGTATCCTCTTACCAACACAACCAAGTTTGCTAAAATCTAACCTCCGAGTAAAAAGTTATGCTCATTTTAGTGAAGGTCTGTCAAGAAGACTTGACTTACAGACCGAACTTATGGACCATAGATTGAACTACGACACGTAAGTCCAATCTGTCGATCACTCCGACAGCAGTTAATTCAGGAGTCTTTTGGTCTTTTCCTATTTCGTTGGACCCCGAAACTACGTCATTTAGACCATAAATCATGAGATTTTAGTCAATTACGCCTAGAAACATAACTAGAACTTACCTAAGTAAAAATCATTAATCAAAACTTAAAAAATTAGAAGCAAGAGAGGAGAAAAAAGTCAAGAACCCTACGTCAAGAACCCAACAAGTTTCCATCAATTCCAGCCCCAAAATTGAATGATTTCTCCGTGAAATTCATCACTAGGTATGTGGAATTCTACTAGTGGGTTCCTTTCGCCCATTGGGTCCCTAATATTCAGTAGTTTCTTGATTCCCTTATTATGACTAGACCTAGGGTTTCTTGAATATTAGAATTATTGGGTTCTTAGTTGATTGAATGATCCAAATCAGATTACCATGTTGTTACTCAGTTTATTGCAAGAATTTCATAACTCTAGTAATATGTATTTCTTTAGTTCTTGAATTACATATGCTAAGTCAGATATATCAGTCATTTAGTTATACATGCCTCAATTATTAATGCATCATTATCAGATTAATTGTTGCATTCTCAGTTTGCATGTTCAATTTTTTGGGTATCCAGTATTACAAAAACTCAGTCATAATGTGTTAATCACTTAATTTATTGGAAGTAACATAATACCGAGTTAGATTAGGGTTCAGCATATCCAAATAGTCTCAGAACTACTAGCTAAGTATGTTGTAAGTCCCCTCTATGGGCATCTATTTCGTGAGCACGCCAGCATGCCTTTATACCTCTGGCAGGGTATATCGGGTCCTTTCACGGGGAGTATACATCAGACTCCAATTTAGATCATGTGATTTTATTATCGATTATTAGTAGCTCCCACAGTTCAGTCAAACTCTATTGCATTAACCATGTTTACAGTTCAGTCAATATTCAGTCTCAGCATGTTATAAAATTTGTCATTGCACCCAGTTAGCTCAGCTTTCAATATATCATGTTCAGAATATTATACTTACTTTTGTGTTTGTTCCATTATGTATTATTTCATCTTTATTTTATCCTACATGCTCAGTACCTTTCAAGTACTGACGCATACGTGTGCTACATCTTCTCGTGATTTAGGTTTAGGTTCTTAGCATCCAGATCACGCTTAGATCGATTCTCGATCTCCAGTTTAGTATAATCATTGGTGAGTCCTCATTCTCCTAGGACAATAGTCATGAGTTTCTTTTTAGTATTTTTAGTTCTTTAGTTTCAGTTTTGCTAGACTTAATTGGGGCCTGTCCCATTTCTAATATGTTAGAGGCTATTTTAAGACATAATTAGTTTGAGTTTAGTATCGAGTTAATATCTTCGTTATATTACACTAATCAGTTTTCATATATCTTAGTCATAGTATATGGGTATTTCCCATCTTTTCATTTTATCTATCATTTAGCTTCCGCACCAGTTTATTATCTTTAATTTGCTCATGATCATGCAAGTAGGGCTAGCTTGGGTGATTGGTGGTCTTAGGTCACATGCCCACGTCTCGGGGATGGCTTGGTGTGTGACAAAGTTGGTATCAGAGCTCTAGGTTTAATTGTCCTAGGATATCTAAAAAGCCGCACCAGGTAGAGTCCTTTACATGGGTGTGTAGTGCGCACCACATCTAATGAGAGGGAGGCTACAAAGTGTTTTAGGAAAATCCTCATTTTCTTGTTATTGTTATCATGCGCAAGTTATGGTCTAATTCCATTCTAACTCGATGTTCTACGTTTCAGATCATGCCTCCTCGTAGAGCTAACACTAGGAATGCAAATGTAACTCCTCCAGTCCTAGATCAGGAAGTCTCTAATGCTGAACTCAGGAAAGCCAATCAGATGTTGGCTTAGAGTGTCACAAACTAGAACAATCAACGGGTTTAAGCTCTTTTGAATGCTAATGGTGGATCAATAGTAGCTAGGGTCCGTGACTTTGTTCGGATGAATCTTCCTGAGTTTTTAGGATCGCAGACTAGTGAGGATCCCCAAAATTTCTTAGATGAGATCAAGAAGATCTTTTAGGTGATGCAGGTCACTGGAATAATCAAGTTGAGTTGGCATCATACCAGCAGAAAGATCATACCAGCAGAAAGATGTGGCTCACATCTAGTACACTTAGTGGAAGGAAAATAGGGGTACAAATGTAGCCCTTATAACTTGGGAATGTTTTAGTGAGACCTTTCTGGACAGGTTTTTCCCGATAGAGTTGAGAGAAGCAAGGGCCCAAGAATTCATGAACTTAAGGCAGGGTAACATGACAGTCTGAGAGTATGGGCTCAAGTTTAACCAAGTCTACAGGTATGCTCTTCTCATGGTTGCTGACTCCATGGCTCAGATGAATAAGTTCATTTATGGAGTGTCAGATTTGGTGAAAATAGAGCGCGAAAATACTATGTTACTAGGAGATATGAACATCTCTAGGCTTATGACTCATGCTCAGCAAGTTGAGGGTGATAAGCTTATGAAACAATCCAAAGAGAATAAGAAGGCTAGGAATGGGAACTATGAATATTGTCAGCATAAATCAGATGGTGGAAATCCCTCACATCGTCAGCAGAAGTTTTCAGCCCTAGACCCTTCATCAGCTAGTGCTCCATCCTCCAAGAACATGTATGGTCAAAAGGTTAGGGCATCAGGCTCTAAAGTCTCAAGGAAGTATTTCAGGCCCCAAGAATTACCCCACTTTCCCTAAGTTTGGTAAAAGCCATCTAGGCGAGTGTCTCACACGAAATAAAGGATGCTTTGGATACGGTCAGTGTGGTCACACGTTGAGGTATTGTCCTTCTAGATAGGGTCAAAGAGGTAGTAATGGTAGAACTCAGTCTACAACTTCAACAGCACCAACAAGTTACCCGACTCAGCAGGGTAACTCATCTGGTATATGTGGCGGTCAGTGCTATAATATATTGTATGCTCTTTAGGCTTGCCAGGATCAAGAAGGTTCGCCTACGAGTCTTTGACCTTGATGTTTATGCATTGTTAGATCCAGGGACTACTCTCTCATTTGTAACTCCATACATGGTAGTCCCATTTAGTGTTAGTCCAAAAACTCTCTCTAAACCTTTCTCAGTCTCTACTCAAGTTGGTGACTCAATTTTAATTAGACGGTATACATAAATTGTCTTGTCAAACTCTCTCAGAAAGTCACCTCAACAGATTTTGTAGAGTTAGAAAAGGTAGACTTCGATGTCATTCTAGGCATGAATTGGTTATATTCTTGTTATGCCTCAGTCGATTGTATAAATAATATTGTTCTTTTTTAGTCTCCAAATGAACCAATCTTAGAACGGAAGGGTAGTAGCTCAGCGCCTATGGGACAATTAATTTCTTACCTAAAGGCTTACAAGATTATCTCTAGGGTTTATCTCTATCATCTAGTTTGGGTTAAGGATTATAGCTCTGAAACCCCTACTCTTGATCCAGCTCCAGTAGTTAGTGAGTTTCCAAAATGTTTCCAGAAGATTTTTCCGAAGTTTCTCCCAAAAGGGAAATTGACTTTGGAATATATATCCTTCTAGATACCCAACCTATTTATATTCCTCCTAATAAAATGGCTCCAGTAGATCTTAAAGAATTGATGGATCAGTTGAAAGACCTTCTAAATAAGGGCTTCATTAGACCTAGTATTTCGCCTTGGGGTGCACTGATGTTGTTCGTAAAGAAGAAAAATAGTTCTTTCAGAATGTAAATTGACTATAGACAATTTAACAAGGTCACAATCAAGAATAATTATCCCATCCCCAAGATTAATGACTTGTTTGGCCAACTTTAGGGTGCTAGTCATTTCTCAAAGATAGACCTCAAATCCAGTTATCATCAGCTCAGAGTCAGAGATAGTGAAATTCCTAAAATAGCCTTCACAACTCGGTACAATCATTACTAGTTTTTAGTTATGTCGCTTGGACTAACCAATGCTCCTACAACTTTCATAGATCTGATGAACAAAGTGTTCAAACAATACTTGGACTTGTACATGCGAGTCATTTGAGAGTTGTTTTGCTGACTCTCAATGATCTCTAGTTATTCGCTAAGTTTAGCAAATGTGAGTTCTGGTTGCAATCCGTTGCTTTCTTTGGTCACGATGTATCTAGATTGGGATTTGAGTGGCTTCACATAAGATGAAAGCAGTGAATAATGTCCCAGACCTACCTTTGCTACATATATCATAAGTTTCTTAGGTCTAGCGGGTTATTACATAAAGTTTGTGGAATGATTTTTATCCATAGCCTCACCATTGACTAGGTTGACTCAGAAGATGGTTAAGTTTTAATGGTCAGATGATTATGAGGAAAGCTTTGCAGAATTGAAAACAAGATTGACTACAGCTCCTGTCTTGACTCTACCAGAGGATTCAGATGGTTATGTAATCTATTGTGATGCATCCGGAGTTGACCTAGTTTGTGTGTTAATGCAGCGAGATAATGTTATAGCTTATGCTTCTAGACAACTTAAAATGCATGAGAAGAACTATCCAACTCATAACCTCTCGCTTGCACCAGTGGTGTTTTCACTCAAGATCTGGAGACACAACTTGTGTGGTATTCATGTAGATGTGTTCACTGACCATAAGAGCCTTCAATATGTGTTTACCTAGAAAAAGTTGAATCTTCGCTAAAGGAGATGACTTGAGTCCCTTAAGGATTATAATATGAGTGTGTGTTACCATCCTGGTAAGGCAAATGTAGTAGTAGATGCTCTTAGCAGATTATCTATGGGTAGTGTAGCCCATGTTGAGGAACAAAGGAAGGAACTAGTGAAGGATGTTCACAGGCTTGCTCGCTTAGGAGTTCACCTTATGAGCATATCAGACAGTGGTGTAATAGTACAGAATGGGGCAGAATTCTTTGGTAATGGAGGTCAAGGAAAAGCAAGAAAGTGATCCAATCTTGCTTGAACTTAAGGGTGCAGTCCACAATCAGAGAGTGGAGGTTTCTCTAAGGGGGAGATGGTGTACTTCGCTACAAAGGTAGATTGTGTGTTCCTAATATTGGTGAGTTGATACAACATATTCATACAGAAGCCCATAACTCCAGATATTTTATTCATCCAGGTGCCACTAAGATTTACCGCATATGTGTGAAGTCTATTTGAGAAATGACATGAAGAGGGATATAGCAAATTTTGTGAGTAAGTGCCCCAATTGCCAGCAAGTCAAGGTAAAATATCATAAACAAGGGGTATGACTCAAAAGATCGACATTCCTACTTGGAAGGGGGAAGTTATTAATATGGATTTCATCACAGGGTTACCTCGTACTCGTAGACAACATGACTCCATTTGGGTGATAGTTGACAGAATGATTAAGTCTTCTCACTTTTGACGGTCAAAACTATAAATTCAGGGAGGACTATGCCAAATTTTACATTAATGCAACTGTGAGGTTACATAGGGTTCCTTTTTCTATCATCTCAAATAGATTTCCTAAGTTTACCTCTCATTTCTGGAAGTCATTTCAAAAGGGTCTTGGTACTCAAGTTAACCTTAGCACAACATTTCATCCGCAGACGAATGGACAGGCAGAGTGCACCATTCAGACCCTAAAGGATATATTGAGAGCTTGTGTGATCGATTTCAAGGGTAGTTTGGATGATCAACTTCCTTATATTGAGTTCACCTACAACAATAGTTATTATTCCTGCATTCAGATGGCCCCTTATGGGGCACTGTATAGGCGTCAATGAAGATCTTTTGTTTGTTAATTTGAAGTAGGTAAAACAGCTTTGATAGGACCAGATTCGGTCCACTATGCTATGGAGAAAGTGCAACTCATTAGATATAATCTTAAGACAACCCAAAGTCTTCAAAAATATTATGCAGATGTAAGGAGAAGGGAACAAAAGTTCCAAGTTGATGATTGACTTTCTTGAAAGTGCCACCTATGAAGCAGGTGATGATATTTGGCAAGAAAGGGAAGCTGAGTCCTAGATATGTAGGCCCTTACAAGATTTTGAAAAGGGTTGGAAAGGTGGCATATGAGTTAGAGTTGCCAACAAAACTAGCAGCAGTTCATCCGGTCTTCCATATCTCACTTTTGAAGAAGTGTGTGGGTGATCCAACCTCTGTAGTTCCATTAGAGAGTGTGGGTGTGAAATATAGTCTTTATTATGAGGATGTACCAGTTGAGATTCTTGACCTTCATGTTAGATGGTTGAAAAACAAAGATGTCGCTTTAGTCAAGGTTTTGTGGAGAAGTTATTCCGTAGAGGAAGCTACTTGGGAAGAAGAAGAAGCCATGAAAACCAAATGTCCTCACATTTTTATTTTTGATCCCACTCCAGCTTGAGGTAATAGTTTCTCTTCAGTTTTTCAGTCATTCATGCGCAAATTCAGTCTTAGAATCACGTTCCTTCAGTTGTACTTGCATTTTCAGCGTATTTGAATATTCTTGGAACTCAGTTCAGTTGGAAATTCAGTTCTCAGTTCTTAGTAGTAGGAATTGCATCCCTCTCCCTCCATTTAACCTAGTTTATTCTTTATTTGATGACGAATGGTCCCAAAGCGAAGATAATGTAACACCTCGTATTTGAAACAGACTAGATTTCAGCTTTTCAAAAAATTATAGGTGCAACGTACGATCACCATCTATCGACCGTAGTATGATTTGCGATACGTACTCTGTGTCAGTGGTTTACCACTGCAGCCCCTCTCAGAAATCAACTCAAAAAAATTGGCTTAGTATCGATCCACAAACAAACCTACGATCCATAAGTCAGACCACAACCCGTTGCCCCTGTCCGTTGATGAAGACCCCTTCACCCAACTTTTGACATGAACTACGGTTGAGCAAAACGTACCGTCATTTGATCTACGATCTGTGGGCCTGACTGTAAGTGGAGGTCAACTTCAAATAGGCATAACGTTTAGCACAAAAGGAATTAGGTGTTCCATGACCTATGATATGATAGATAATTGAATCCTCTTTTCAATGCCACAGGTTTGCTAAAATTCGGCCTCTGAGTAAAAAGTTATGCTCGATTTAGTGAAGGCCTATTGAGAAGACTTGACTTACGGACCCAACTTACAGACTGTAGATTGAATTGCAGCCCGTAAGTCCAATCCGTCGGTCACTCCGCCAGCAGTTAGTTCAGGGGTCTTTTGTTCTCCTATTTCGTTGGACCCCGAAGCTACATCATTTAGACACTAAATCATGAGGTTTTAGTCAATTTACACCTAGAAACATAATTAGAACTTACCTAAATAAATATCATTAATCAAAACTTAGAAAATTAGAAGCAAAAAAGGAGAAAAATTTAAAGAACCCTAGTTTAAGAACGCAACGAGTTTCCATCAATTCCAGCCCCAAAATCAAAAGATTTTTTCGTGGAATTCATCACCAGGTATGTGAAATTTCACTTGTGGGTTCCTTTTGCCCATTGGGTCCCTAGAATTCAGTCAGTTTCTTGATTCTTCTATTATGAGTAGACCTAGGGTTTCTTGAATGTTGGAATTATTGGTTTCTTCCATGACCTATGATATGATAGATAATTGAATCCTCTTTTCAACGCCACAAGTTTGCTAAAATTCGGCCTCCGAGTAAAAGGTTATGCTCGATTTAGTGAAGGCCTATTGAGAAGACTTGACTTATGGACCGAACTTACAGACTGTAGATTGAATTGCAGCCCGTAAGTCCAATCCGTCGGTCACTCCGACAGCAGTTAGTTCAGGGGTCTTTTGTTCTCCTATTTCGTTGGACCTCGAAGCTACATCATTTAGACACTAAATCATGAGGTTTTAGTCAATTTACACCTAGAAACATAATTAGAACTTACTTAAATAAATATCATTAATCAAAACTTAGAAAATTAGAAGCAAAAAAGGACAAAAAGTTAAAGAACCCCAGTTTAAGAACGCAACGAGTTTCCATCAATTCCAACCCCGAAATCAAAAGATTTTTTCGTGGAATTCATCACCAGGTATGTGAAATTTCACTTGTGGGTTCCTTTTGTCCATTGGGTCCCTAGAATTCAGTCAGTTTCTTGATTCTTCTATTATGGGTAGACCTAGGGTTTCTTGAATGTTAGAATTATTGGTTTTTTAGTTGATAGAATGATCTAAATCAGATTACCATGTTTTTACTCAGTTTATTTCATGAATTTTAGAACCCTAGTTATTTTCATGATCACGCCATCATGACTTTATACCTCTGGCAAGTTATATTGGGTCCTTGTGATGGTGCGTATACATCAGACTCCACATTTAGCTCATGTGATTTTATTATCGATGATTAATAATTTCAGTAGTTCAAACAGATTCTTTTGCATCGACCATATTTAAAGTTCAGTTAGTATTCAGTCTCAACATGTTATAAATTTTTTCATTGGATCCAGTCAGGTCAAATGTAACAACCCTAAAAAAATGAGTAAGATAAATGCTTAAGGTGTCAAGAATGCTTGCGATTAGACCCAGTGTTCACACGAATTGATACGCGTAGAACCAGACCTCAGAACTCTTACTACGGCCAAGCCAACTAACTTGGGAAGTTACTTGAGCTTGGAAAGGTTGGAATCAACCATGTAGGGTTCTCAAAAACGAAGATTTAATCGAAAGAGTCTTTACCGGACTTAAAAGAGAAAATTTTAAGTTTTGAGGGTCCAGGGGTAAAATGGTCTTTTCCTGGACAAGGGTAATATCGTAATTACCCTAAGGAATTAATTATTTAATTAGTTAATTTAATTCAAGAACCAATTGGGATCGGGTTGACCCGAAATGGTCCATTTCGCAAGGGTCACTCCACCCGAGTTCGAGCCCCAATGGAAGCAACATATTGGTGATTTAATTATGTTTTATACTCTGATTTTTTAGGGAATAATGGTCCTTTCACTAAGCTAATTAAATCAGGTTCTTATTCAAATTAATAAGGAGTCCTAGTTTGACTAATTCCCAAACTAAAACTCCTAATATTAGACTACTCTCTCACGATCTCTCTCACGTTTCATCATCTCTCTCACATTGGTTTCTGCCAAAACAACTAAAAGAACAGTATAATATCAAGAGTTCTTCACACTTGAAGAACTCAAATGAAATTTTAAGAAAAATAAAGTAACCAAAAACGTTAAGGCAAAGAGAAGTTGTCCGTCGAGTGGTGTGGACGTTGAGGAAGCTTGGACTGATTTTGGAGAGGGTTTTGGGCAGCAACTTCAACGTTTGAACAATCAAATACGGTATGGGTTCCTTCCCTCTTGGTCCCTTTCCCAAGAGACCCCTTAAGATTCAGTTCGAAAACTAGGATGGTTTTCCCTGTTGCATGTCCCTGTCACTAGCTCCCAATGATTCATAGGTTGGGTATGTTTGCTGGTAGGTTTAGGTATTTGTGATGTTTGTGTGTTGAATGTGAATATGTTTATGTACGTGAAATCATGAAAATGACAATCAATGTGTCTTCAAAGTTATGTGCAAGTGTGTGACTTTGGCAAGGGTCTCAACTTGATGCTCAAAATTTGATAAAGTTGTAGTTGTTGTTTTATGTGCATAAATCATGAAAAATCGTGATGTTCATTTAAGGAAATGTGGCTGATTTAGTGACAATCTTTTAGCCAAATAAACTCATGAAAGATGCACCTAAAGATGTGTTAAAATGGTAAATGAATACGCCCTAAGAACTAACATGAAAAGGTTGATGAAAGGAAGCTAAAAGTAATGAATATATTTCCGGCTTGGTGTACCTTAATTTCATCCAGAAAGAATGTTGGAAATCTGGAAATTTAATACATTTTAAAGAGGTAAGGCCACCAGGATTCGAACCTATAACCTCACCCTTTGACTACTCGAATTCGCGAAAAAAGAAAAAGAAAAGGGGGCTGGGGGAATCGAAACTGGGTCTGCTTGTTTAGAAAGAAGAGAACAAGAATTAAAATAAATAAATGGGAGGCGTGGGAATCAAACCACGACCTCAGGAAGCGAGTGAAGAAGAGAAATTAAATAAAAGAGAATGGGAGGCATGGGAATCGAACCCATGACCTCAAGGCTGGAAAGGAGAAGGCGAAATTAATTAAAGAAATAAAGTGAGGTTGTGGGGGTTCGATCCCACAACCTCACTGCCACACGTCTAACTTAGTGAATTTTTAATTAAAAATAAAGATAGGTGGCTTTGGGGGTTCGAAACCACAACCTGACAGCCCCTAGTGAAATTAAAATTTAAATAAGGAGGCTGTGGGGGTTCGAACCCACAACCTCCCAATTCCCAGCGAAAATTAAGAATAAATAAAACAGGATGAGGGGGTTTGATCCCACAACCTCTTGGTTTAGCGGAAATTGGGCAACAAGATGATAATGAAAAATAAAAAGGGGTTGTGGGGGGTCGAACCCACAACCCTTCGGCCAACCTAAGAGGAAAACCAAGTAGAAAACTAAAGATACAATGTTAATGATGGGGTTCAATCTAGAGTCCCAATATCATGGAGATTAAAAATATTCTATCCAAGTGATTCGAATTTGGGTTTCCTTGCCCAAACTTCCGTATTGATACATAAGTCATACGTGAACAAAATATCCAAGAATAATGTCACCTACTTAGATCGAAACCAAGATCTTTGCATATATGCAAGATATATAAGTCTTGTACTACATAATCTTAGGAATGTATGAATCACTTAACGAACTATGAATGAAGCCCCATGACTTGTGTGTATAGACTCATAAGCCTAGCATACATTCAAAAGTAAGTGAACCTAAGATGTATGTAATGAAATGATGAACCCTAGAAGGGTTAAGTATGAGTGTAAGATACACTAAATGGCCAAGTGCATTGGAATAAGATGAGATGAACAATGAAATGATGAAACCCTAAAAGAGTTAAGTAAGGTTGTGAACTCACTGAATAGCCAAGCGCATTGGCGTATGATGAAATTAACATTCACGTAATAAGAGGTGAGTAACTATGAAAAGCAAAGGTTCTAATGATAATGAATGTGGTGACAAGATGATATGAGTCTAATGTAAATGATAAGAGCAATCTCAATGAGCCTAAGTAAATGTTACCAAAACGTACTCACCTATGAGAGTGTAAGATAATGAAGAGACCAGCCTCTATGAACACTCTAATGAAGGTATTGAGCTTAACACACTTAATACTAATGATAGGATGAGAAATCATCTAATGAGCTATGATGTCCTCATGCTAGAAGCCAGCATCCATGACGTATGAGATGAATGTAATGAAACTTTATACTGAGCACTGATAGGCTACCTATGAGGGGTGATGCCTTCTTTCGGGAAAGGCACAAGTTCATGTAACTCTTATGATATGAGACTGTCCGGCTTGTCGGGTATGGTTCTCCTTATATCTCCTAGTCTTCGAACCTATACAACCAATATAGGGATCTGGCGGGGTTAAATTCTCATGTACGCTAGCATGTTATGGGTCACTTTGGCCGGTGATTCCACCTCTTTTAGGTGTGGGGGAGACACTGTATTTCATGATGCTCACATGATCTATGTCGGTTAAAGTTAAAGTTCCCAATGAATGAATGAGGCCAGCCTCAAATGATGCATATAATGAAATGAATGATACTAAAGGTGTTAGGATAGGATAATCAAAAGGTGAGTTAGATTCAAGTAATGACATAAGGTCATTCTTGGTCATTGCACAACGAACCTAATGAAAGTCTTTAACTACACCCTAGGTATTCTGGTGTTTTCACTGGCCTATGAATGAAATGAAATGGAGTACGTAAGAATGAACGAAGCAGACTCTGTGTTTGCTAATGAAGACTCCCTAGTTGAGGTCCCATCTGTTGAGCCCTCATTTATGGAATGTCTTGATGTTAAGTCCATGATTCCAAGGTCTTATGGATTCATATGAATGATATTAAAGAAGTTATTTGTTGTATGCAAAATGTGTTGTATGTTATATGATATGTGTAAATGTTATGTGCCATGTGCAAATGTGAAAAGTATGATGATGTATGTTATTCTCATGGCATAACTTTCATATTCCAAATCTGGAAAGCTCACTGACTTTCCTAATTCAAATTTGGAAAGCTCATTGACTTTTCTAATCCAAATTTGGAAACTTTCCTAATCTCAATTTGCCAGTCCACTGACTTGACTTCCAAAAATCATGTTGTTAGGAAAGAGCTATTCTTTCTCATTTATGTCCTTGGTGTGTGCTTGCACATACCCATACTTAGTACAAGTGTGTACTAACCCTATACAAACTCTAATATTTTAGGTGCAGGCACAGGTGGATGATAGAGCTACAGGATCATCGCTGCAGTTATCCGGACGTTCAACATTCATCCGGTTTTGGTAGGTCCTCATGCTTTCGAGGTTGCTGTTGTTTTATATTCTAGCTTAGTATTAGAGTTGAGCTAGTGGAGCATGTTCCACTAGCGTTTCTTTCCTGTTTTTATTCAGACTATGTACTGGTGCCATTTTGGCAATTATACACTTAATAAGAATTGAACTATTTCTTTTAGTTGCTTATCTCTTAATGTTAGATGGTTGATGGTGAACAATTACGTATTAATGAGAATATTTTTATAAGCTTGTTAAGAAACAAAAAGTTTCAAATTTTCTGCCAAAATTAACCTATGTAAAGTAAGAATGACGTAAGTAGGCTTGTCTGCGACCTCTGAGAGGTCAACGACGTCAGTCTCGTCTGGGGTCTAGATTCCAATCGTGACATCAACATTCAATATATCATGTTCATAATATTATACTTGCTTTTGTGCTTGTTCAATTATGTATTATTTCAGTTTTATTCTATCCCACATGCTCAGTACATTTCAAGTACTGACGGATACGTGCGCTACATCTTCTCGTGATGTACATTCAAGTTCTCAACATCCAAATCACGCTTAGATCAATTTCTGATCTCCAGTGTAGCAGAATCAGGGGTGAGTCCTCATTCTTCGAGGACAATAGTCATGGTTTTTTTTTATAGTATTTTTAGTGTTTTAGTTTCAGTTTTGCTAGACTTAGTTGGGGCATGTTCCTACATTTCTAGTCATTTAGAAGATATTTTGAGACATAGTTATTTCAACTTAGTATTAAGTTAATATCTTCTTTGCATTAAACTCATCATTTTTCATATATCTCAGTCATAGAATATGAGTATTTCCTATCTTTTCATTTTAATTATCATTTAGCTTCCGCACAAGTTTATTATCTTTACTATGCTCATGATCATTTCAGGAGGGTTAGCTTGGGATCACTTGTGGTCCTAGGTCCCGTGTCCGCGGGGGTAGCTCGGGGCATGAAATTTCTTGCCATTTTATTTTTATTTATTTATTTACATTTTGCCGAGTAAAAGTTTTAGATAGAAACTTGAATGCCACACTTTTCAACTTCCTCATATAGTTGAACCGACATATATATATGACACATGTTTACACGAGATCAACATTGTAACAGTTGAAACTTATTGATATACTAGTATATATAATTATGTGTAACAAAAATAGATACATATAAGTTAACATATGAGCAACACCGTGTACTAATGCTAGATATTATATTTGGAGCCTTTACTTCAATAATCTATAATATAGAAATGAGGAAGTTTTTTTTTTCTATTTGATAAAGGATATCATATTTACAAAAGTCTTGGCAAGAATTATTGGAAGCTCTAGTAGAGCTTACTTCAAATAAAGCCATTGATATTCACATTGATATATATCGCTTACTTTAAATGGCAAGAAGCATTGATAGAGGATGCTTGCTTCCAACAGAACAAACTGTTGTTGGCCACTATCCTCTCAACATTGTCCTTACCCACAGACAATATCCTCAACAATTTGAATGTCTACTTAATTTTCAAAATAATAATGGAATAAATTAATCTAAATTGTAGTTTCCCCATACTAAATGATTCATTCCATCACAATTTTCACATACTGCCATATCTTAAAATTGAGAGTTTATTGTTCAACAAAATAGTGACAAATAGATTTTAAAAGATGAAGAATACAACAAATATAACACATACCATTGAGACAAGCTTGAAATTCTAGTACTGTGACCTCACAGAAATAGATTCACTTTCATTAAACGTGAAAGAAACTTACATAATTCATTGTTAAATAATATTGGCACATAAAACATAGGCAAAATAAAAGTGAAGTAGGCCATGGTTATACCTTCGAAAGTAGCTACACCAAAAACCGTTCAAAGGTTTAAAGTTTATCATCAATAATCATTCATACCATAGTGTAACAATCAAGTTCATTGGTACTTAAAATGAATCCATGAACTTTGAGTTGCTCTAGCTGATACAATAGGTTCCCCTTGAGTAATTTGATCTTCTTTTTTAGCTGAACCATCATATTCATCTACAATAATAATAAGAAATTTCAAAGACATGTCATTATCAACTTCTTGAGCCTCAATTCTTTATGTTTCATCAACACCAACTTCTGGCCCCTCAGCAAATTGTTCAATATCTCCATCCTTGTGAATTATCTCTTCCAATCAGCAAATAATGATCATTTCTTAAGCATCATTGACTTGGCATATGTATCAAGCTATGGAAAAAAATAAATCATCCCAAGCTTTTGAAAAAAAAGTCATCCCAAACTAAGTAACTAGCTTTAGTGTACTAATAATTTAAACAATTGTAAATCACCTTAATGAAGTCATTCCAAGATTTTGGATCGTCAATCAAGATAGTTCCATCATTGTATCAAAATTCTAAGCCACTTCGACTTTCACCAACGATATGATCATCTAATGCTTTTTTCACCCTCTTATTTAAAAAAATATATGGTAGAGCTTGCAATCCGCATTTAGGATGACAAACATTCATGTGTTGTTCTTGTTCCATCAAATATCCTTGTTTAAAGGTTTCATTATCTTCTTTTTAATCATTAGCACACAACTTTTTTAGTCCATCAACCAGAGTTCCTCTTCTAGAGTCCACACCATTGTTTCCCTTTTTTACATGGTATACCTTCTTTTAACGGGACTAACCATTTTAACCCGTAAGAATGTAAAAAATCACAACTTATACTAACTTATGATTCATTACAAAAGTATACTAAATTATTTGTACATATATTGCATTTGTTTATCACCAGATTTACAAGAGAAAAAAAATAATATGATAAGAAAAAAAGAGAGCATAAGAAAAGGTTAAGATTTCAAAAGTTTCTAACCTCAAAGAAAGAATTTAGATTAAGCGTTCTTCAAGATTTTCCTCTTAAAAGATAATGAAATTTTAGATCGTAAAAAAAGGCGTATAATGTATTTGATTATATTTAATTAGAAGTGATAAAAGGGTCACAACAATCTATCTACCATACACAATTCAAATGGTCGCTATTCGTCCTTTGGTTAGTAATGGAAGATTAATGCAATCCAAAAGAGTGAAGAACAAGTGAATGGTAATCCTGTTATGGATTCTGAAGTTAAGACTTTGAGCAAATAATGACACAAATAGGCTTGGTAGATTTGAGAACAGTTGGAAAATCATTTGGACTAAATTTCCAAGTTAAAATACCTAATCGCATAAACTCAAAACGAAAGTCTCGAAACCTAAACCGACCATCCTACTAGATAAAAAATGACCTTTCGAATCTAACCGCGCTAACAGAATTCTCATCCATTTCATGTTTTACCAAGAATATTTACTAAAGTCAAACTTTGACTAATTTTCTAAGTTAAAACACCTAATTGCACAAACTTAAAACTTAAGTTCATTGACTGACATTTGGATCAACCTAAGAAAATAAAGAACAGGTACATGAAGTAACTGACAATATTCCAAAGACAAAGATCCATTAACCAAGAGAAATGAGAAAATATAAGTAATTAGAAATTCCCTAATTATTTAAAATAAATATAAATAACCTTTATCAAGTCATCTCAATCTTTTGGATCATCAACTATGATACTTCCATCACTATATTGGAATCCTAAATGACTTCGACTCTTTAGCAACGATATGGTTGCATAACTCTTTTTCCATGCTCTTATTTTAAAATTAACATGGTGTAGAGATTTCAATCCACAGTTAGGATGACAAGCATTCATTTAGTTTCTAATTTTATTAAATATCCATGTCTAAAGGTTCCATTATCTCCTTTCAACCATTAATTACAATATCATTGTTACGAGTGAGAACATTTAGATGAGAGAAGAATTTAGGAGCGAGCACTTATACAATATCGAATAACCAATATATTTCTAGATTGTTTTCTTAATTACATGTTGTGATATCCATTAAAAAGCAAAAAAGGACAATATACAAATGCAACACAATCTCCTCCAGAATCATAAAGCATTTAACATCGCATAATTTCTAAGAATCCACTTACACATATTTTTATTTAAAAATTGCAACATCATTATCAAATTGAATCATAAAAGAAAAAAATCATCAATCATGTTACTTAACTAATTATTGCAGGCATATTGTGTATAATAGGAAGGTACTAGATGATTTCATACTAGAATGTTCAAATTTATTAAAAAGATAAATGAAGAGTAACATTAAAAAACACGGTAAAATATTTATTTTTGTTTGTCTTTAATAAATAGAATACTAATACTATTTCGTCAAAATGCTAATACATGTTAAACTTTTACAGTTTTAGAAGTTAAAACAACTAAACCTAATGAACCAATTTTTCAGAAAGCACGATTTTTGTTGTGACCCCCAAAATGAAATAGGATGAACTAGAGACTCACATGAGTTTTAAGAGTGAATAACTTTTTAATAAGGTTGGAAACAACCTTTAATAATTGATTTAATGAGGTTTGAGGTCAAACGTCAAAGGACGACCAAGACGTCCGAAAACTAGTCTTTTGTGTGCTAGTGTGTTCTAGTATGTTTTCCTTGTTTCAGTGTGTTGTTTAGAGTATAAATTCAGTGGAGGTGATCGTAGTGTCTTAATGATCATGTTTAGTGTCAAAAGGTTCGTGTAGGACTCCCCAACGACCACCCTAAGGGTCCTTGAGGAGGACCCAAACATGGGCCAAGAAGCTGTCAAGGTTTTACGACCTGAATCAATATGAGGAGACCAGTCCGCGTCGCGGGCTTGGCACTCAACATGCCTCCACATCGCGCGACTGTCACGAGGCCTAATACCTAAAATAATTTGTGGAACAAATCAGAGAGGTGCCTCCGCGACGCGCAACCATGTCCCAGATGTGACTGCGTCAATGAAAATCGAGTTGGACATTTGTAAAAAGTCCAATTTAAGTATAAGGGTATTTTGGGTACTTTGTGTACTTTGGGAATTTATTATAAACGGGTATTCTACCTATTTTAGGGTAATTTAAGTGTGTTAAAACTTAGAAACCCCAAATAAGAATTCATTCTTCAAAACAAAACCCTTCTCTCCCTAATTGATTCTCTCAAAACTGCATAGGAGGTCAACTCAAGCTCAACCTAGAAGATGGGTTTTCAATTGATTTATTCTCCAATTTTTATGGGTATTCAAACAATAAGTTATGAAAACTCTTGACCCTTGGATAACCTTTCATTCAAGGAGTTTTATCAAAGAGTTTCCAAAAAGTTTATATGAACAAATTTCTCAATTTCAAATTTAATATGGATTCATTGTCAAATTGTTTTCAAAGTAATTGTAATAATAAATTTATGTTTAGTAAATGTTTTTAGGATGATTTTCAATGTAATTACTTGAAGAACCCATGATCTTCCTAAAATCTCAATTTAGCCTATAAAGTGGAATTTGTGATCTTGATTGGATGTTGATGGAATCAAGCTTAGATTGTAATGTATTGTTAAATGTTATTACTATATTTAAATATTGATTATGAATTGTTGAATATTGATCTATGAATAATCTTGGCTTGGAGAATTGGTAAGTTGACCTAACCTTTTATCTGTAGTATTGGAATTGATGTTGTATGGTTTAGTCCACTTACGGTGGCGGTGTTTACTTCTTGTCTATCAATAAATGTTTTCATCATGTCCTTGAGGGCAATAGATGTAAAGTGAATTGTCATTATGATGACCGTGAGTATGAAGGTGTGCCATGAAGGTTTTTCATATAGTTTTCAATGTTAGTATCATTATTAAGGTATATTAATAATGTGTAGTATAATGTGTATGAGAATGTTGGGGTAAGGTAAGATTTACATGCTTGATTGTGATAAGTACTAGTATGGAATGATCCCTACCCTATGACCCCTATATGAATGTGTGATCTTATACATGTTAGGAGTTGTCTATTCAAATGTTGAATGTTCTCTTGTCTCTTGTGATGAAGTGTGAGTGTGTGGTCTAGAATCCCTAAAGGCAATATATGAGGATTGTTCATGACCTGATAATATTGTAAATGTGTTGTGATCCATTGAGGGAAGTTCCCTCAATATCAATATTGTTGCTATCATGTCATTATGGGACCAGTATGTACACACACCCCATGCATAATTATTAGTATGATATATTTAGGGTGTTTATTGAAAGGATAATTCTCGTATACACTTTTATATCTTATTATGCATGAAAAGTATATGGATAGTAAAGTCTGAACATGTGTTGTTTAAAGGTGTTCTTTTGAAAGGCTTTCTCACATATGTACAAACACATGAATGTATGAATGAAGAAGGTTAGTGATAATCTAGTGAATGAGAGTCTCTTGAAAGGTTTCTTCAATTGTACTCTAACCTACACTATGTCATGATTATGTGAAAGGACATTCTCACATGATCTTGGTTTTGATGTAAGAACATTCTCATCATATAACTTATGAGCTATGTACATGTTATATGAGAGGTTAATCCCCTAAGGCCTATTGTATGAACTAATGGTTATGAAAGACTTAAAGTCTTTTCAAAAAAGGGAATTTAGCTTAGCACTGAGTGAACTTGAAAATGAGAGATGTTCCTTCACAAAGGAAGGGAAGTTCACCCGATGTTCTCCTTAGGTAGAAACTATAATGCGAATTAGCATAAAGAGGGTTTCTAGTAACAATCTCCTAGTTCTTAACTATGTACCTCCATAGGAACCTTAGCTAGTGGATCCACCTAGATGCTATATGAATGTATATGTGTTACCTTGGTAAGTAGGACGCCCTCCTTTCGGTGTGAGGGGTTGAAACCGGATTCCATGTTAGCTGACATGGTCTATGTCGGTTATGACGAAGTTTCCCGAAATGTAAACTGAACAAGTGAAAGTAAGAAGATGAACAGTAACTAGGACTAACTAAGAGATGTTACTTATTCTAGGTGAGGGAATGAGACTTTACCTCTCTCTCTCTCTCTCTCTCTCTATGTGTGTGTGTGTATATATATATATATATATCTTTATCTTATGAATGACAGTATGATGTTATTATCACTTGTTACACATGATATGCATGTCATTGGTTTTTCACTTGATATACATGATGTTCTTACTTGGTATGCATGTTGTTGATTATACTTGTTATGATGATGTATGAGGTAAATAAAATGCTTGTGAATTCCTTGGTAGTTTGCTTGGCGTGTGTGGGGTTATGGGGCTTCACATAAACATTGCACTAGTAGACTTGGATTCGAGTTCTGAGAAAGGTCTTTTGATGTAATGATGAAATGAACTTTAAATATAAAATGTTGACTATGACTTTATTATGATATTACTTGTATTATGACGTGTAATGTTCTTTGATGCATAAAGGCTAAATGGGTTATGACTAAGATGTAATGAATGAATGAGTTCTTTTATGACATTAATGAAGCATGTTGATCTTATGTCTAATGTTTAATGAATATGTTGTGACTTTAAATGTGATGTGCCTAGTCTAGGATGACTTCATAGGAGCACTTGGTGTGAATATTATTATGGGATGCTACTTGCAAATTGCACTAGTGTGACATTGGGGTTCTCTTAGGTGATGGTTCTTATATGAAGGTCATGTTTAAAATGTGTTTATGTCCTTATGAGTGTTTCTGGTTGGATTAATGAAGGTTGTATGGATGTTAACCTTTGTTGACCTTAAGGTGATACCTTGGTATGAATGATAGGATGGAACACTTTTCATACACTGCACTAAGGTATTACTTAAGGGTTGATTTAAGTAAGGAGTGGAGGTAAAAAGTAAAGGTAATGTATTGGAGATATTGAATGTGTCTCAAATGTGATAAATGGCTCTGTATGTTGTGTGAATAACATCCATGTCTATTATTAGGTATTGAACTATATTGTGCTTATTGTATCAAATGTTCATAAAACTTCTTGAAAATGACATAATGCATGGTTCAACTAAATGTCCTCTTCATGGCATGTTTTTGCATGGTTATCATAATAGTGAATTCTTGTACTAATACCATTCTTCTTTATCTTTTTATACCAAGTGTAAGTGGTGATAACTAAAGGATCTTTCTTAGAATGAAGTGCTTGGATTACTATTCCCAAGTCCGGGCGTATCCTTAATGATTCAAGGATGTTTACGTTAAGAGTTTCTTTAAGTTCATGTAATAGATTAGTAATGTTCTTTTTTATTGAAAGGGGCGTGTCCCTATTATATTGAAGTCGTATCTAAGATGGCAAGATGAGACTTTGTGTCCTAACTTTGTATTATTGATTTTTAAATGAGATGACTTTTTAGTCTTGTGTTATGTTATGAAAAAGTTTATAATTCCGTAGTAATTTTCATACTTATGCAATGAACGAACGCTAAGGGCTTATATAAGACCTCCGAGAGGTCAAATACGACGTGTTACGCCTAGGGGGTACTTTCGGGTCGTGACAAACTTGATATCAGAGCATGACGTTATAAAAATGGTCTTAGGGTTCAAAGTTTCATAAGCTACGTTTAGTAGAGTCTTGTTCATCGGTGTGAGTTACGACACATCTATGAGCTAGAGGCTATAGGACGATAGAAGTTTCACTTTCTTCATTACTCTTGTGTCTTGCCGTAGAGCTTAACTCTATATGATCTCTCTCTTATTTCCCTTTTCTGGAGGTCTTCTAGATGTGATTTGTTGGAAGGGGTGATTCAAGGCTTGAGGGAGAAGAAGGTGAGTTTTGATGCTTATTATGGTTTTGTGACTAGATGAGTATATGTGAAGGTGGATTTGGAGATATTATTGTGATGCCAATTATGGCTATATGTGACCTATGAGATTTAAGTCATTATATTAGGAAGTTTTATTGTGATATAGTGTTAGCATGATAAGAGTTGTTATGGTTGAATAAAGTTAATGTTGTGCATAAACACTGAGAAAGCAAAACACCGAACTGAACCGAATTATTTTTATATTTTGATTTTCGATCAGATATTCGGTACTGATATACCGTGGTTTCACGGTATTATTAATACTTTTTCCTTAAATTTAGTGTGTCCAAAAGCCTTTTTGTGATAATTTTTTTATAAGTTTCTCCTTATTTGCAGGAAATTTGTTCAAAGATGTATGCGGAGGTTTTTTTGAGCGAAGAAATGCAGAAGAGACCACCTACAGAGCTTGTGACGGTCCGTCATGCTCGTGACGGTCCGTAGGTGTCAGCATAGTGCAGCTGCTGAAGGAAGATGGGGAAGTCTGACCAAGTGTGGGGTTACGGAAAGTGTGTCTGACCAAGTGTGGGGTTACGGAAAGTGTGACTGACCGTCGTATCCATTACGGTCCGTCCTGCAGGTTCGTCATTAAGTTCAGAGAAGTAGTCCTAGTACCCATATTCCAAGAGTTCAAGTGTTTTGGAACGGAGACCCNTGTCCGTCTTGCAGGTTCATCATAAAGTTCAGAGAAAACCCTCCACGGACCCTTGTGTCTATGACGGTCCGTCATACTTGCCGTCGAGGGTAATGAAGAGAGCAGCAGAAGAAATTTCATCAAGTATGGGACGACGGAGTCCACGACGGTCCGTCTTGACCACGACGATCCGTCGCGAGGTTTGTCGACCCAGCCGCGTTTTGACAAATTTCCAGTAAATAGAGTCCTTGTGTAATTAGGTTTTTATTTTCTATAAATAGTTCGAAAAACCTCGTTTTTGAGGTTAGACGCTGGATNCGGTCCGTCGTGACCACGACGATCCGTCACGATGTCCGTCGATCCAGCCGCTTTTTGACAGATTTCCAGCAAATAGATTCCTTATGTAATTAGGTTTTTATTTTTTATAAATAGTTCGAAAAACCTCGTTTTGAGGTTAGACTCTGGATTATTTGGTTAGGCCCTTAATTATTGTTAGACTCTTGATTATTTTAGACCTTTTGTGAGATTCTTGATTATTTTGAGATTCTTGTAATTGATTGTTGGTGATTTTTGTTGATTAATCAAGCGAACTTTCGGATTTTACTCTTTCTCATTGAAGTAAGTACATGAATTCTTATACCATATATTTGAATCTTGTGATTATGACTATGGGTAACTAAACTCCATAACTAGGGTTGTGGGAACCATAGGCAAATAATGAGGTAAAACCTAACTAAAATAACAATTCTAGAATAGTGTCTTGCATGTATTAATAATTCTTTCGCTTAGAAGTCTTTTTAACGGATGGCCAACGTTAGAACTCGCCTTAATGCTACTTGCCGGACCAAGGAGGTAGATAATAGGAAAAGAATTATCAACATAGATTTAGTGTATACTATCTAATAGGCTAGTATTGATTGGTACGAGGTAATAACTTAGTCAAATATCGAATACGATGCTTAATATGAGGTAAAGATAAGGGTTAGGATAACAACACACATAGCCGGACCAAGGTGGGGAGTGAAATTTTCTAGATGCCGGACCAAGGATTTAGAAATACATAACTTATCACTTTGCATGCAAGATACTAGGAAAGAATTGTTATAGTTAGACTTATCAAGTTATGAACCAGTGGGGAACACGTAAACCCTAGTTACTTTCATTAATTGATTTAACTCCAACATTTGAAGCTGTTAAGTGTCTCTTTTAATTTCGCTAGTTATTTTCATTTATTTAGGAATAGAATCCCCCCTTTTTATCATTTTTGCTTTCCAAGGAAGTAACTGATTGAACAATGGTAATAATAGATTGAAGTTAAGTCTAAACTATTTTCCTCGTGGGAACGATCCCAACCTCATTAGTTGGGTTATTTACTTGACACGTCCGCTTTACTTCTTATTTGAGAAGTAAGTTTGAGCGTATCAAATNATATCAGGTACATTTTAATTTTGTATTTTTCAAAATTCAGGTTCGGTTTTTGGTATGTTGTTTTGGATAGTTTGGTATTTCGATGTACCGAAATATATTATACTATATTTATAATATTATTAATATTTTATCAATAATAAATAAAAATAAGTAAAATTAATTAGGTTTCCAAGACCAAGACTCCACCTTTAACTTTTCACTTTTCACGCCTCACCCGCCACATATCAGTCTTTTTCTTTCTTTTTTCCACTTTGTAGTTTGCCTTTACCTTGGTACTTCTCACATTTTTTGGCGACCGGCCATTAGAAACAAGCCAACGACCACGCAGTCACAGCGACCATCAGTCATCAGCACGCACCACACAACCATCGACCTGCAGTCCCAGCACGCAGCCATTGATAGCATCACGTAGCAGTGACCGACGACTACCATCAACTTTCATTATAATGATTTAGATAAGTGTAAGCACCCAAATCACTCATAGGAACCAATTATTTTAATTGTGTCATTTTCTCCCTATTTACACAATTTCCTCTTGGTTGTTATTACGATAGTTGAAGTTTAAGGACAATGCTCCCCTGGAAACCTCAATTTTAGATGGGTACAATGCATGCATATTTGCCTAATACTTTATGGTGGACTACAAAAAAATTGAGTCAAATTCTAAACTCATCATATGACAATTTCATATTGTTTTCATCATTCAATTTAGGCTTGAAATAAAGTAATATGGCGAAGGAATTCATTATGTTATGGTCTAGTTGAGGCCGACGTTAATAATATGAACGAGGCTTGAAATAAAAAAATTGTAAAATTTTAAAAGCTCATCAAGCATGCCCATTAAAAAAACCAAACTAACAAAACCGAACCAAAATTACATAAAGCGAATCGAACTTAATAAAACTGAATCAAACCAAAATAATATGGTTCTATGTTCGGTACACGCTGTACACGAACCAAAAAATCAAAAACGAAAAATAAAACCGAACCCAAATTACCTAATGCCTAACCCTAAATGAAGTCCCTTTTATGAGATAATGAGGTACTTTATGGTTATGTGCAATGATAGTAGAAAGTTATGGTGTAGGCTTAATGAGATTTGGAGGAATGTGGTAAATAGTGAGGGTTGAAAGTTTCCCTTTTATGTGAGTAAGGCATCATGGTTGACCTTGTGTGGATTGGAGTCTTTGCATACGCTTACTCCTAAGAAGGGAAGATAGAGTGTTTACCTTGTAAGGTAATTGTGAAGTATGATAATTAATGGGAGAATCTGTATGACTAATTGATTAGTTCTCATATGAACCTATCCTAAGAGTGGGAGAAGGGAAGAAGGGATTTTATTTCATAAGTTGGTATTGTGTTTTACTCTAAGGTTGACTTGGAGGGTAGCATGTACCCTTAGTTCATAGATAGAAGAAGAGAATTGATATTGACCAACTTTAAAGCGATTATTTGTCTTTTAAGATTGATCTTAAGATTGGTCATTTGAAGAGAGTGCTTAGGTGATACCTATGCATGGTTAGTTGGAAGATTCCACCAAAAGTGATGATGAGGGTTGAAATGGTCTAGAAGTTGTCTTACTCTAATTTTGGAAGAAAAGAAAGAGGTTTTCATGGTTAGAACACTTCTAAGTTCCCCTAAGAATTTACCTAGAGAGGATGGTTACCCTAAGCCTCTAGAAAAGTGGTAGTGGATCTTAAAAGTTTCAACATGTGTTTTATGCTTTGATATAATTCGTGATTTCTATAGTCCTAAGTTGGAGGGAGATTCCCTAAAGATTATAGATAACTACCTAACTGATGAACCTTGTAGGATTAAATTTGAAACTACTTACCTTTTTATGACTTGGTAGTAGAATTTGAAGAAATTATAGAGTTATCCTTAGTATTCATGGGTGTAGTTAAGGCCTCATATGGTTGGATAGTATAACCCAACTTGAATTTTATGAATTTCCTTTAGTTGATGGACTTACAGAAATAGTGGTGCTTGAGTGGTACCTATTCATGTTGAATTGGTAAACTCCTTTTTATGAGTGTAGAGGTGAAATCCTCAATGGTGTAAAATCATATTATGTAAGGAATATGGAGGTTTTAGTCTTGACATTACTTCAACCTTGGAATTTAAGGGTATGATGTTGTAAAGAGATGATATGTAAAAGAGTCTAAAGCTTAAATACCAAGAGAGGGATGTTGTGCTTGACTAGAAGGGTTGGTACGTTAAAGTTCTCTTGGATGAGATAAGTTGCTCTTAGATGGGTCTACCCCAAGTGGAGGATGATGAGTTGAGTAGTAAAGTTGTTGATATCACTATCTTTTCCTTCTATTCTTACTCAAGCTTGAGACCAAAAGTTCCTAGTAGCTAGTCCATGTCTTGAGTCTTGCATATGAGTATAAGTTGCATGTTCTCCACATTTATGCATATCCTAGATGACACTATGTTATGCATGCTTTGTAAGATTCTTATATCATGCAAAAGGATTTTTGGTAAACTACATGTTTCTCATGTTTTTGTCCATCTTAATATGGTGAAAGCACATTTGACTTCATGAGGTGGTTTAATGAACATGCTTGGTTGCACTTTTGATGTAAGGGTATTTTGGCCACACATTGAGATGATGTTGAGCTTTCTTTTAATTAGAAAAGTTTTTTTTTAATAATATGTGATTTGTGTTGTTTGAAAGTGTAAATATAGGCTCACTTTTGAGAAGTGGTGGTGTATAGCAAATATTATTGATATGTGCCTATGAGTTGTAATAACTTTCCTAAATGATGCATGTTCACGAAAACTAGTAATATGCAAGAAATTGAAATTTTGTGAAAAAACTTCCTAATGTTGAGATGTGTGTGGTATAATATGCTATTTTCACTTCATGATAAAGAAAGTATGTTTATGCTTTTGTTAGAACTTGAAAATTTCTCCTTAAATGAATTGACCTTTGTGAAATGCTAGCATATGAACTTTATGGTGGCACGTGAGTATGTTAAGGAGAAGGAAATTCCTCCTTGACCAAACATAGTAATGTGATGTCCTTGATGGTATTATGTCTAAATGAGAAGATTGTAGTTGATCTACATTACTCTTGATTTATGTACATTTAGTATGAGTTACTTAGTTGCCTCATGAGTTATAATGTTGATCATGCCTATGTGTGATTGGAAAGTTGTTGCATAGTGTCCCTTGATGAGATGAAGAGTAAAGGTCATGTCATTATTAGGAGAAGCTAGTTCCTCCTATGAACATTAGAAATGTTAATGTGTTTGATGCATTATGAGTTGGTGGATAAAGTTTCTACTTACTTGTGTTGCATTGAGTGCATAATGATATGAAGTGGGTGTTCCTTGTAAGGTTGGTGCATCGATCACTATGTTAGGTTGGTGCATCGACCACTATGTTATATTAATGTTTAATGTTGTGAGTTGCTAATTGGGTCATTGAGTCCTTCAAAATGTTGAAAGTGTTTTAAGTGTCATTCGAGGATGAATGTTTCCAACTGGAGGATATTGTTATGACCCCCAAAATGAAATAGGATGAACCAGAGCCTCACGTGAGTTTTAAGAGTGAATAACTTGTTAATAAGGTTGGAAACAACCTTTAGTAGTTGGCTTAAAGAGTTTTGAGGTCAAATGTCAAAGGACGACCTACACGTCCGGAAACTAGTCTTTTGTGTGCAAGTATGTTCTAGTATAATTTCTTTGTCTTGGTGTGTAGTTTGAAGCCTAAAATCAGTGGAGGTGACCCTAGTGTCTTAAAGATCGTGTTTAGGGCCAAAAAATTTGGGTACGACTCCCCAAGGACCACCCTAAGACCCAAACATGGTCCAGGAAGCTGCCAAGACAGCACGACCAGGATTAATATGAGGAGGAGAGCAGTCTGCATCGCGGGCTTGGCACTCAACATGCCTCCCGCATTGCGCGACTGTCACGAGGCCTACTGCCTCAAAAATAATTCGTGAAACAAATCTGAGAGGTGACTCCGCGACGCGCAACCATCTCCTTGATGTTGTTGCGTCAATAAAAATCGAGTTGGACGTTTCTAACAGTACAATTTAAGTATAGGGGTGTTTTGGGTACTTTTGGGAATTTATTATAAACGGTCATTCTACCTATTTAGGGTATTTTAAGTGGGTTACAACATAGAAACCCAAATTAGAAATCATTCTTCAAAATAAAACCCTTCCCTCCCAAATTGATTCTCTCAAAACTCCATCGGAGGCCAAGCTCAAGCTCAAGATAGAAGATGGGTTTTCAACTTAATTTTTCTCCAATTTTATGGGTATCAATAAATTAGTTACGGTAGCTCTTGATCATTGGACAACCTTTCATTCAAGGAGTTCTATCAAAGATTTTCCAAAAAGTATGATCAAATTTCCCAATTTCCTATCTAAACATGGATTCATTGTCAAATTGTTTTTAGAGTCATTGTAATGATGAATTAATGTTTAATTAAGGTTTTTAGGATTATTTCCAATGTAATTCCTTGAAGAACCCATGATCTCCTAAACTCTCAATTTACCCTATAAAGTAGGTTTTGTGATCTTGATTCGATGTTAATGGAATTAAGCTTAGATTGTAATGTATTGTTGAATGCTATTACTATTTTTAGCTATTGATCATGAATTGTTGAGGGTTGATATATGATTAATCATGGCTTGGAGAATTGGTAAGTTAACCTAACTTTTTGTCTATAGTATTGGAATTGATGTTGTATGTTTTGGTTCACTTATGGTGGCGGTGTTTACTTCTTGTCTATGTATACATGTTGTGATCATGGCATTGAGGGCAATAGATGTAGTGAATTGTTATTATGATGTTAATGAGTATGATGGTTTGTCATGAAGGTTTGTCATGAGGGTTATGTATATAGTCTTCAATATTAATATAATGATTAAGGTGTATTGATAATGTGAAGTATAATGTGTATGAAAATGTTAGGGCAAGATAAGGTCTACATGCTTGATTGTGATAAGTACTATAATGGAATAACCCCTACCTATATGACCCATATATAAATGTGTGATCTTATACATGTTAGGAGTTGTCTGTTCAAATTTTGAATGTACTCTTATCTCTTATGATGAAGTGTGGGTGTGTGGTTTAGAATCCCTAAAGGCATCGTATGAGGATTGTTCATGACTTCAAAATATTGTAAATGTGTTGTGATCCTTCGAAGGGAAATTCCCTCAATATCAATGTTGTTGCTATCATGTTATTATGGGACCACTAAGTACACACACCCCATGAATAATTATGTTTATGATATATTTGGGGTGTTGATTGAAAGGATATGTAGTGCCCCTTCCCGGAGATACTACAACTTGACAAGAAACCTAGTTTAACACTTCCAATATTTAAAAGAGATTAACAAAGGTACACTGATTTCTAATCTAGTTAACATATAATTTAGTTAAGGATGTGCGTCTGACACATTTTTTAAAGATTTAATTCAGGTCAAAATTTATATGGCACAAAATTTTAACTAATGACGAAAAAGCCTCTCAAAATATGTTAAGCAAATCCAACAAGCTTTTCGTGCATATATTATCTTCACACTTAAGGAAGAAATAACAATAATATTACCAACTTCTGAATACCGCAATCAGTCGATTCATGCTTCACACAAACTTAGAAATCATAAGGCAAATTAGTATTTTTGAAGCATGGGTTCACACACCCCAACAGATAAAAACGTATAACCATACTTATATTACAACCCATGATGACATGACCACATATGCCCTCAAAATCTCATGTAAATATACAATACATAGATCATGTACAAGTCCCAAGGTTTATACAAAATATATATATGTCTATATGCAAGTGTGATCTTCCTTTAAGGCTTTCAAAACCTCCATCTTCAATGGCCAACTTCAACCGTCCTCTCGAACATTCCCTATAATAGAAACAACTATCGCTAAGCATAAAGCTAAACAACTATCGCTACGCATAAAGCTTAGTGGTGTAAAAACTATAGATCCAACCCTTAGATTCACCAAGTCATCATTCTCAAGTCAAGGGTTGCATAATTGAAATATAATCAATAAAATAAGTAAACAATATACAAAGAGTATCAAGTTGGATTAATGAAAGCTCCAAATGTCAATAATGTTCATAGCACAATTTTTCAAGAGGCTCAATAACAAGAGTTGCCCAATATATACATCATGTCGTCACACCAAGCACAAGCAGGTATCAAGAAGGCCAAACGCCCTGTATCAAGAAGGTTCAAAGCCCAATAAACAAGAGAACTAAGAATCATATTAAAAGTGGCTTTCTAGTTCATACTTAAAATGGACAACTCCCATACTTAAGACGAACAAAAAATCTAGAGTCGAGATGACAAATGATCTGAATCAAGAGGCATGCTAATACTGACAAGGTCACAGCCATAAGAAGGAAAGATTTCCAACAAGAATGCCAAGTGATTAAACAATCCATACAAGTGGGCGAGTTACACAAGAGTCTTTAACGTCTTAAACGACAACAACACAACAATGCAAAGTGACGAGAGGTAATCAGCATACCAATATAAAATTTCAGATATACCAACAGGTAAAAATAGTACAAGTACAAATTTATACACAAAAGTCAGCGCTTTAGCAAAGAAACAGTCCAACACAACTTCAAGAGTTCAAACCGTAGACCAACCAACGTATGAAGATCCTCAACTTGTTCACGAGTATATACAACCTTAAAAATATGATTAAATAAATTATTTAATTTCTAGTATCTCAAAAATGTTGAAGTAACACAGGATAATCATCACAAGTAAGCCTAGCCTGCACATTTACGACTAAGCTCCCAAAACAGTGTTTCTGTCCAACAAAAGTACTTCATGTCGCAACTTAGTTTTGAAACAGGAAACAACAAAACTAGACTTTATATCCTTAATAAAAGATGTAGGAATATCTTTTAAGCTTGCAAATAATCAATAATCACCTCAAAATACTCTTTATACAAAAAGATATAATAAAAACACTAACAGTTGTACAGACAGAATTTCTAATTCTAGTAGCTGGACATAATTTTTCCTATGTTGCGTCCCATATTTGGAATCCATAACAGCAAAATTAGAGTTTTCCATAAACATAAGAGTTGTAGAACTACGAAATATCTTTCTAATTCATATTTATTAATTGCAAAGGAAGTTCTATAAGACAAGATATGCTTAAGATACAAAAGACTACCCAGCTAACAATTAGATTTTTTTTCATCACTTACCAAAAGAAGTTCTGTGTTGAATTCACCCAAAAGGAGCTAGTTTTTCTCTTGATTTTGAAGAACAACTGCTTAGCTAATGTTTTATTGTTCTTATACTTCAGGAAAACGAAATCAACCAAAGGAGGTGTAAATTATATAGATACAAAATGATCCTCATCACCTGTACACATGTCAACAAAAGCGGGACCTCCAATATATGTATAAATATAATTAGAAAATTATGCAAATACCCTCATACAATACGTTAAATTACGACAATAATTTATGTTAAACACGTTTTCAAGTATCACAAAATTTCAAGTCCCCAAAATGAGAATAAAACATATTATAGTAATGTATAGATATGTAAATAATGGTCTAGTATCTTAAGGTGTTACAGGATAATTCTCATATGCACCTTTATATTTTATTATGCATGAAAAGTATATGACTACTAAAGTATGAACATGTGTTGTCTAAAGGTTTTCATGTGAAAGGATTTCTCACATATGTACAAACACATAAATTTATGATGAAGAAGGTAAATGATAATATAGTCAATGAGAGTCTCTTGAAAGGTTTCTTCAATTGTACTCTATACTAAACTATGTTATGATTATATGAAAAGACATTCTCACATGATGTTGGTTTTGATGAAAGGACATTCTCATTATATAACATATGAGATATGTACATGTTATACAATGGGTTAAGCCCCTAAGGCCTATCTTATCTCATATGTACATGTTATATGAGGGTTTAAGCCCCTAAGGCCTATCTTATGAACTAATGTTTAAGAAAGACTTAAAGGTTCTTCAAAAAAGGAAATTTTTCTTAGCACCGAGTGAACTTGACAATGAGATGTGTTCCTTCACAAAGAAAGGGAAGTTAACCCGATATTCTTGTGCGGTGGAAACTACAATTCGGATTAGCATAAAGAGGGTTTCTAGTAACAACCTCCTAGTTCCTTAACTATGTGCCCCCATAGGAACCTTAGCTAGTGGATCCACCTAGATGTTATATGAATGTATATGTCTTACCTTGGCAAATAGGACACCCTTGTTTCAGTATGAGAGGTTGACACCGGACTTCATGTTAGCTCATATGGTCTATGTCGGGTATGGCAAAGTTTCCCAAAATTTAAAATGAACAAATGAAAGTAAGAAGATGAACACTAACTAGGACTACCTTTATGCGACTTCACATACACATTGCGCTAGTAAACTTGGATTGGGGTTATGAGTAAGATCTTGTGATGTATTGATGAAATGAACTCTAAATTGTGAAATATTGACTATGTCTTTATTATGATATTACTGGCAATATGGACTTTTATATTGTTCTTGGAATGTGCATAAAGGCTAAATGGGTTATGACTAAGATGTAATGAATGAATGAGTTCTTATATGACATTAATGAAGTATGTTGATCTTGTGTCTAATGTTGAAAGAATATGTTGTGACTTGTTAAATGTGATGTGCCTAGTCTAGGATGACTTCATAGGTACACTTGGTGTGAATAGTATTATGGGATGCTACTTGCACATTGCACTAGTGTTACATTGGGGTTTTCCTAGGTGATGGTTTTTACGTCAAGGTGATGTTTACAATGTTCTTATGTGCTTATGAGTGTATGTGGTTGGATTAATAAAGGTTGTATGGATGTTCACCTTTTTGGTGACCTTAAGGTGATACCTTGATATGAATGGTGGGATGAAACAGATACATTGCACTAAGGTATTACTTAAGGATTGCTTTAAGTAAGGAGTGGAGGTAAAAAGGAAAGGTAATGTATTGGAGATATTGAATATGTCTCAAATGTGATAAATGAATTTATATGTTGTGTGAATGGTATCCATGTCTATTATGAGGTATTGAACTATATTGTGCTTATTGTAACAAATGTTCATAAAACTTCTTGAAAATGACATGATGCATGATTTCCAACTAAATATCCTCTTTAAATCATGTTTTTGCATTGTTATCTTATTTAGTGCATTCTTGTACTAATATTGTGGTGATGGCTAAAGGATCTTCTTAGAATGAAGAGCTTGGATTACTATTCCCAAGTTCGGGTGTCCTTAATGATTCAGGACCTTTATATTAAGACTTTCTTTAAGTTCATGTAATAGATTAGTAATGTTCTTTTGTATTGAAAGGGGTGTGTACCTATTATGTTGAAGTTGTGTTTAAGAAGACAAGATGAGACTTAGTGTCCTAACTTTGTATTATTGGTTTTTAAATGAGATGGCATTTTAGTCTTGTGTTATGTTATGAAAAAGTTTTTAACTCCGCAGTAATTTTCATATCTATGCAATGAACGAATGTTAAGGGCTTGTATAAGACCTTCGAGAGGTCAAGTACGCCTGTTACGTCTAGGTGGTACTCTCGGGTCGTGATAATTTTTGAACAAACAGAAAAAAACCCATATTAAATTTGGGTACTCAAATATCAACTTAACTAGAAAATACTAAGTAGATCTAGAATTTCATTCGTCTCTCTCATCAGATTAACAAGAGGAAAAAACAAAAGAGAAAACAGGAGGAGAAGAAGAAGAATATAAAAAAGATCAACCAAATTTTGAGTTTCAGAACTTCTAACCTCAAAGAAAGAACGCCAGATACAAAAATTTTCTATCTTTGCCTAGAAAATGAATCTAAATATTTATCTAAAAAGAAGTGGTGTATATTTGATTGAGAGTGAAGGGTAAAATTGTAAATTTATATAATTTTTTGGTATTAGTTATTTAGGAATAAATTATTCCATCTTTTACCCTTTATAAAATAATACATAGATTGACTCATAACTTAAACATGTATTGATTATGTAATTTTTTAATTTTCTAACAAAACATAGTATTATGTGTGTTGAATTTTATACTTTGACAAAAAAGATCGATAAAGCTTATGCAACATTTTATACCTGAATAACTCAATTCTTATCCGGTACCAAACAACCCCTTAATTGACAATTCCATACACTACCCCCAATGCCTTACATCTACAATTTCTTAATATACACTATCTTTTCATATAATTAATTTTTAAAAGAGGATAGACATGAATTATTTTTCTTTTACATCTAGTAATAGTTAAATGGGACATCCAAAATAGTATTTGAATGAGGGCATATTTCTTAATTATCCGAATACATATTTTTTCGTTTTATATATAAATTGAGAAGATAAAATATAAAGTAATTTCTTAGTTATACGAATATATACATATTTTAAAAATTGAGAAGATAAAACTTAAAAGTATAAACTAATTTCTTTATTATATTTAAATTATAATCCTTTTTACAACATTTCCGTTACTGCCCCGACGGCCTAAGCTATATATCATCTATTCGTGACTGGAAGGAAGTAAGGGAGAGGTATTGAGTAATTAGGGTTTTTGATATATATCAGAAAGCGCAGCCTCAACCTCTGCTTCGTGAAGATGGGTCACTCTAACATCTGGAACGCTCATCCCAAGAACTACGGCCCTGGTTCCCGCACCTGGTATCTTTTCGTTTTTTTCTCCATTTAATTTCAAGTAGAGAAGATGAATCAGAGAGATCTAAACTACCTTTAATTCAGTCAATTTCATGGTTACAATTGTATGCATTGATTTATTGCGGCAACCAATTTGCGAGTTTTTCGAATTATTGAGTTTTTTATGTCAGATTAAATTGGTACTTGTGTATTGGTGTTATACTGATATGATGGTAGTGGACTAGTGGTGGTTATAAATAGTGTAATTGACGATATGGATTCTCCTTTTTCTAGAATTGGTATCTTATGGAATATATGTTTCTGATTAAATAATTCCTTGCGCATTGTGTTTATTTCCTTTCAATGATTTATAGCTGTTTAATCTGTTCCTGTATATGATCTTTTTTTCCTTTCTGTAAATACTGTAATGTGATCCCTACTTTTGTATGTGTGTGGCTGCTAGTAAGTGTTATATTTTTAGTGCTGATTTTAATGAATCAGATGATTTTTTGTGAAAGTTTTTGTTTTTGTTTTTTTAGTTATCTTTTATGCAAATTAGGGGCATCACTCAAGAAAGATATAGTTTAATTCCTTTTGTGCTTCAGCTGTTTGTGTTGAACATTCGGGTTTGGTTTTCATGACATTTTTTATTTGAGTATACTATGACCATAGTGCTAGACAACGTACCTTGGATGTTTATTCATTCTTTCTGCTTCCTCTAGTTGGAATGATGTATCTCTAGATACTTTATTCTCATTCCTTTTGGCTCCCCCTTAATTGGATTTGCTCTCATGGTAAGAGTCTTACCAAAGTCTAATTTCTCATGTGCAATTGGTGTTTTATGCAGCCGTGTGTGTGGAAATCCACATGCAATTATTAGGAAGTATGGACTCATGTGCTGCAGGCAGTGCTTCCGCAGCAATGCCAAGGAAATTGGTTTCATTAAGGTAACATACTGAATCTGCATAGTCATGAATATAGAGAAGCTGAATCCTTTTGTTTACACCCTGCTCCCACCGTGTTGGATGGATTTTGAGTTGTATCAAGCCGAGCTCTTCTTGTCTATGGTCAGAGACACATTAAGCTATGCTTGTTACCCTTCTGTTTGCAACCAAATAGCAATAGGAACGTGGAAATTCAGATATCTTCTTTGTCATCTAATATAATGAAGTACGAAGTACTTGAAGATTTTTCCAAGCTTATGGCTGTAGCCATTTTATTAATTATACAACTCCTTATAACCTAAACTCTCGGTTCAAAGAACTCCCTCAAAAGTATGTATCTTTAGCATATCTGATTTGCCAAAAACCATTAAAATCTGCCAGTGATTTCTCAAAACTTGATTACAAATGATTCATCTGTCTATTTAGTTCATTTTGGTTTTTGGATCATCTTTTCTTTGTTTCTATCAATTTATTCACCTTTTAGGCAAGTGATTGATCTCTTTGATTTGTATTGCAGTACCGCTGATTGAGGCCAGTTTCGATAGAGGATCTCTTCATATGGTGCAATGGGATTCTTTTTTATTTATGTTAGCGTATTTATAGTGGATTGCTTTCAGACTTATGTATCACTGTGTTTAGCTTTGTTTCAGTGTTCTATTTTCATTTACTTTTTTACTACACAACTCTGTTTTGTTAGCGGCAATGAATTGATGGGGATTTAAGTTCCCGAATGAGTACCTTAGAATTTCGTTTTATGTCAATGAAATAGTCAAATTATATTATCTACATTTGGGGTGTATATAGGTTTGTTCGATTTGGGTTCTCATTATGAAAATAATCAATTATATTGGTGGTTTATAGGTTTGTTTGGTTTGGAATTTTATTATGATAATAATCAATTATATTGGTGGTTTATAAATTTACAAATCAAACCAATATAAAGATGTTTTTTTTTATCGGTTTGTATTTTCTTTTGGATTTTATTTTTTATAAATCGGATTGAAAAAGAAATTAAATATATTTTCACTTGTGTTATAATAAGATAGAAATTAAAAATGTTAAAATTGATAGGAATCACTAAAATTAAAATGAATGCTTAGATTCTTTCATTGGGATAATTAGCAAAATTAGACAAAATTAATAATTTAATTAGTAAAAATTTTACTATTTTAAAAATACTAGTAAAAATGTCATTGTTTTTGTCACGACCCAAAACCGAGCCGCGACTGGCACCCACACTTACCCTCCTATGTGAGCGAACCAACCAATCTAATCCCCAACATTTCAATATAATATCAACAGAAAGTAATGCGGAAGACTTAAGCTCATTAATAAAAACCAATTCAATAACTTCTAAAATTCAACATCTATTATTCCCCAAAATCTGGAAGTCATCACCACAAGAACATCTATCCTCAAATTACTAAACTAAGAGTATTCTAAGAAGCTAAAATAAGTAAGAATGCTAGTCCATGCCGGAATCTCAAGGCATCAAGACATGAAGAGGAAGATCCAGTCCAAGCTAAGCATTAGCTCACCCTGAAATCCGGTGTAATGAAGACTGGCTAGAGTTGCGGTTGAGTTGAAGACGACGGTA
>NC_028647.1:13384342-13384599 GCF_001406875.1 Solanum pennellii
GATCGCCCGGGGAAAGCGTAACAATGGGCCCTATCACCGGTCTGCCCGTTGCCCCTACCATGTGGTGTTGTAGTCGCTCCAGTTTGTCCGTCACCCCGGCCGTTTTGGTGACCACCATTACCTCGGCCACCACGTCCTCCAGAATAACGGCCTCTACCATGACCACCTCTACCTCTAGCTATTGGGGGTCTATAACTCTGTTTTGGACAATTCCTCCTAATATGTCCAGTCTCCCCACATCCATAACATTCTCTGGG
>NC_028647.1:13387406-13394420 GCF_001406875.1 Solanum pennellii
TTCAACATGAACCAACAATGGAAGAATTGAGATCAAAGAAAAAATATAACCCTACGGCAGTTCAAGAAGTTCTTAACAATGCCAAAGCTAGAGGCATTAAAATTGTACAAGGAGGAAGATAGAGGAAAGCAGTAAACATTGATTTAGAGGAGGATGCATCTGAAATTGACGGATCTGAAGAACATCATAATCATGAGGTAGTGGCTTAAAACACAACTTTAGATACAATTTTTTTGTTACTTAGGTGTCAATATACAAAAAATTATTTGTTTTAGTAGATTGTGTATTAACGTAATTGTATATAGTATATTGAATGTTTAGTACACACATGTTTTAGTTATTTATATATATCTTCCATTATATATTTGTATATTCCTTTAGTTATTGTATGTGTCTGTAGATTTGATTATTTTATCCATACTTTAAGTTATGTATAATGAATAATATACTAATTTTTAATAGTGGTAGTAGTGGATTGTATATCAAAAGGCTCCATATTATTTTTGTTTTTGTATACATAAAAAAAAAGTAATTGTATTTAGTTATACAGATGGGAAAATTTCATATATGATTATAATTTGTATATTTTAGTAGTTATATATACAAAAATTATTTGTTTAAGCAAATTTTGTATTCACGTAATTGTATATTGTATATTGCATGTTTAGTACACACATGCTTTAGTTATATATCTTCCATTATTTATTTGTCTATTCATTTAGTTATTGTATGAGTCTGTGGATTTGATTAGTTTTTACATACTTTAAGTTATGTATAATGAATAATATACTAAGTTTTAATAGTGGTAGTAGTGGATTGTATATTAAAGGCTCCATATTATTTTTGTTTTTGTATACATATACAAAAAGTAAATGAATTTAGTTATAGAGATGGGAAAATTTCATATATGATTATAATTTGTATATTTTAGTAGTTATATACAAATTATTGAAGTTAGTATATATTAAGTTTATATATTATTGTAGTATATACAAAGTCATTTAGACAGTTGTATATATTGTCATGTTTAACTACCATATTCATGTACACATATTAATATACAAAAAAGGTAAGTTTGTATATGTATACAAAAGAAACGCAATTACACTGATCTTCTTTCTAATATACAAATACTACATCAAAAAAAGTATATAATTGTATCATATGAATTTTCTTCTTTAAAATTTTTTATATTTTTGAAATCAGTTTTCAAAAGCAAAACACTTACGTTATGGCTATATACAATTATCACCAATGATTACCTGTATTCGATTACACTGATCTTCTTTATAATATACAAATACTACATCAACAAAAAGTATAAATTGTATCCTACGAAATTTCTTCTTAAAAAATTTATATATTTTTGAAACCAGTTTTCAAAAGAAAAACACTTACGATATGGCTATATACAATTATCACCACAATAACGAATGCACATACATCAAAATTTGTAAATCCAATAGAATATTGTATAAATATTGCAATAATAAACATGAATTATCATCCAATGAACAATTACCTATATTCAATTATAAAGAAAAACAAAAAAAATGAATGAACTGTTGTTTCATAAACTGCAGAAACAAGTTTATCTTGTGTTTCAATTGCTGTATACTTCTTATTTTTAAAAAAAAAATGAATTTGAACGTTTACCTTAAATTATGGACGTTTACCTTAAATTATGGCATTATCTAAATTTATTGTTAGCATATTTAATGCTTCAGTTACAAACCACTCTTTATAAAATAAAATTATATAAATAAAAAACAAAAGAAACCTTATATACAAAATTAAAGATACCTAAAATAACTAAAATATACCCATAGAATGTAATTAGGTAAACTATACCCAATATAATGTTATTTAATCAATTAAGTTTGCCATATATGAAATTTTCCCTTCACATTTTCTTCGTATCTCTCTCTTCCAAAATTATCTTAAAGGAAAAAAAGAAAAGTTTTTAGCTCTTCCATATTTTCCTTTTCATATTCTCTTCAAACCTTCAAATCCCTATTATCTTCTAGCAATATTCCTCTTATCTTCTACCATTCTATTTGTTGTTTTTTAATTTTCAAATATTGGATTCACACAAATTCTACTAATTAAGGTATTTTATCGTTATCTCTTTTTTTTTTTAAGATTTGATTTCTGATTTTATTGTTCTCTAAATCATTCATATTCGGTGAAAGTTGAATAATTCTCAATTAGACCTCTAAAACACTCTTCAATGGATAATTCTAAGAGATTAACTAGAGGTATTCACCTTAATCATCATGTTTCTAGTAATTTTCCATCTATTAATCTATGTTTTACTCAAGACATGGCGGATAATGTATGATTTGCTTCTAAAGTATTGAAAATGTAATATCTGCGTGTAGTCGGAGGATACAAGAAAAGAACGGAGAAGACCAAATAGTTGATGAAGAGACATTTAATTATTTTTGCATGTTAAGTTGAAGTTAAATAACAATTTTTTTAGCAATTTATATTGAATATATTTGTAAATATCTTATGTACACTGTGTAATATTTGTTAGTTTGTATTTTGTATTTCTGTTGCTTTTTAATGAATTTTAATTGCATTGTTTGTATTTAGAGTGGTGTATTTCTTGAATTTGTGTTGTATGCTATGTAATTTTCATATTTTTATTATACTTGTGTTGTATGCTACTTATTAATGAATTAGGAGACTTAGCCGCGCTTTGCGCGGTTTAGAAAAATCTCTTTAGATTTACAAACTAATCTTTTGCTATTTAAAAAAATTAAAATAATTCTATAGTCTTCAAATCCAAATAAATTAGATTTTAATTTAATTTGTTTACCTTTTATTATCTAAAACTTAGTTATTAGAAAATAAAGTTCATTCAAAAAAAAAGAAGAAGAGAGAATCCCTTATTTGTCTCTGGTATAGTGACTTTCTTTTGCTTAATTAAAAAAAAATATATCCCAAAAAGAAAAGTATTTTGCACATAATCATGATATAGGAATATTGGTGTTCAATAGTTTCATTAAATTTTTGCGATAGTATATTTTATAATTTTGAGAAAGTAGTATAAATATTTATTTGTAAAAAATGCTTAGAGGTTTTGCCTATTTCAAGTTCTTACATAATTCCAGTAAAATTCTTATATTTAACTTCTTCTTCTTTTTTTAAAAAAGTGACAATACTGACATTAAAAATATAAACGCTAAACTTATACTGTTTAACAAAAAATATGTATATTTTTTTATTGTAAGTAAATTAAAGTACACATATTTGTTAGCCTCCTATGAAAGCTTAACAATAAATTTGAGGGGAAATGAAAAAGAATTATTCAAAACTAATTGATGGCAACAAATTTATTTTAAAATTACAGTTTATATATTACGTTGTTAGTTAATTAAAATTAAAAACACTTAACGTTCAAATAATTTGCATTTTATTCGGAGATCTGCAAGAATAAAAAGAAAAAGAATGAAGAATTTGAAATTAGTTATATGATAATATATGTTTATCTTTTGAAGATACAACAATAATATGTTAGTGTTGAATTTCGTGGAAAAAGACATGAATTTCTCTCTAAACTTGTACTGAAAAGTCATTACACATTTTAACTATTATAAGTATCTCTTACACACCTTAAATAATTCAAAGTGAATTTAATATCATCCTGATACGTGCAACACCAGTCTCAGAGTATGCAGTGTATTACGCTCGCTGCCACATCAGAAATTGTATTTTTAAATCTTTTTTACTTTCTTTTCTTTATTACTTATGTTTTAATTTATTAATTATAATTTACACTAATTAATTTCTAATCAATTATTAAAATTCTCTAATGATTATTCATAGCAAAATGGTAAAGAAGAAACTTTTAGGAATGACCATCAAAAAATTATCCGAAATCTAGAGTTTAGTCGTAGAGTTGAAGAGTCCTTCCATTCCAAAATGTACCCATAAGAAGGTTGCTTCAATTTTTTCCTTCAATTTCTTTCATTGATTGGTCATGGAAAATGAGCTTTCATTGTTATTTGTTGTGGTTTGTAGTTGTAAATATTTTTCAAATCTGGATATCTAATTTTTTTTGTTCTTTTTTCATGTTTTTCATAGAGGTTTCTTAAAAATCAAGATAATAGAAAAATAATTCTCTTCCCATTTTCAATCGATCACCCAATTCACTCAATCCAATGAAGCTCGAAAAATTGAAACCTCTCAAAATTTTACTCCTATTTAAAGTAATTTGTTTCTTGGTTGCTTCTTGTTATTGGCTTATTTTAAGTTTAATGGGGTGTGAAGAAGATGAGGATGGTGGGGTGTGAAGAAAAAGAAATGTGGAGGTGGGGTATAGTAAATAATTTGATTTTTTTTACTTTCTTAATGACATGACGCACATTTTTTTTAATAATAATTATTATTTTTCCATGTCAGCTTTAGGGGGTAAATGAATTTACTTTTAAATAGCAAAGGTGTGTAATAGATCATTATGATAGTTTAAACGTGTAAATGACTTTCGATACAAATTTAAGGAAGAATCTATGTTTTTTTCCCTATATAACAACGATTACCACATGCTCATTATTTTAGCACCATCCTGGAAGTAATACATCATTGCATATTCTTCTACTTTAGTATATTCATGATACACATAAATTTGTATGTAAGAATTCACTAAAATTACAATTAATTATGAATGGGAACTAATGACTTCAAAATATAACAAGTGAATTGAATCGCGCTTTGTGCGAAAATAATAATTGTTAAAGTAATTCTTTTTAAAGACTTAAGTAATAATATTTTAATCACAAATTTAAATTAATAAAATTCCAAGTTTTAATCTAATTTATTAGTAGTAGTGACTATCCTTTTAACTTTCCATCCCTTGAAAAGTGTTGATAGATTTCAAAGAACAATTGATCTACTCATGTCTAGATTAAATCATAGTCTTTCCTTTGTGTATTATTTAACATAAGTATATATCTACTTATTTTTCCTTTTTCTTTAGAACTTATCACATAGTTCTAACTTCTAATGTCACGCCTACTTGTAAAAATGTACTTATTTTGTTAAATTAGATCTTTGATTCATTTTTTACATCATATTCATAGATTGAGCGTATCTTTACTCCCAAGATAGTTCAATTTTCTGCATGCTCACATTGAATTTGATTATAATATCATATTAAATTAAATTTAATTCAAAAATTAGTTTTTTTTAAAAAAAAAAAAAAGAATTGATCAAGCATTATAAGTTATCCTACATGTCATTTTTTGTTCTACGTGGTGTCCTACATGTATTTTGTCATGTAAAACTCATGTGTTTATTTATTTAAAAGTTGGATATTTAAGGTGTATGTTTGTGCATTATGAAAGTTGAAGGTCAAACTTAAAATTTGAAGCCAAGTTTAGGGTCTAATATATGTATTATGCCTCTTATTTGTGTTATGTATAAATGAATAGGAATAGTCGAATTTTTTGTACAAAATTATATAGATTGAGTTACATTTTTTTTAAATAATAATAGAAATAATAATTATATGCAAAAGTAAATTTTAATAAATTTTGCAATAACAGTCGATCTTATAGCACTATATATAATTTAGGGACAAAACTATATTGACCTTTCTAGATGTTCAAGCACCCATTAAACTTAACCTTAAAATCTTGGGGCCAATCGCTGCTATAATCAATAGACATTTTCAATAGAAACTACTCACAGAAGCACTATGCAGAAACCTATATACTCCTAATCAATTTGTTTCTATGCACTATGTCGATACAATAGGTAAATGAAGTTCAATAAAAGAGCTAGCAAATACTAAGAAAAATAAATAACTTTTTCATGTCTAGTAAAATTTCTTCATGTGTACTCAGGAACTAAGCTTAACTTTCAATTAAGTTTGAGTGAACTCAGTAACTTTGATTCAAACTTTATATGTATCTTAATAAATCTATCAACTCTTCTAATTATTGATTTAATTAAAATCCAATAATATAAAAGAATCAAAATTTCAAACTCAAGCTTGAAATTGACTATATATACTCTCTCAGTCCACTATCAAAAATTGTCACACTTTTCATTTTAGCGTCAAATTATAAAAATTTTGACTAACATTTTACAATATATTTTTTCATCATATTGCTATACAAAAAAGTGCAATGTATAGTACTTTTCGTATAATTTTTGAATATTTGAATTTTTTATTTAAAATATCAAATAGATGTAATTTAATTAATTTGACTTTTGAAAAGTACAACAGAACAAATAAAAATGAACGGAGAAAGTATTATATATTTCAATTATTGGAATCATACAAATGCATAGAAGAAAAAACCTTAACTATTGTTTGTTACTTTTCCTTTGTGATTTAAACTCTTTGCCACAATTTGTATGCAATTGGTTATTAAAAAATGAAAAGACGCGAGTTATGGAATAGCCTTGCAATTTCATTAGGAAATTGAAGTTTTTCATTTAGGCAATTTTAAATTAGGAAATTGAATTCACCTAAAAAAAGAGTTGAAAATGTGTGTTTGCAATTCCCTTTGTCAGGTGAAGCAAATTTCTTCCCCCGAGGATTATGAATCAATTATGTTCTATTCAAACTTGTCATCGTTCTTTTTCTCCTTTCATGTTGCATTGCGATAATATTGCTGATATTTGACCAATTCCAGCACCATCCTGCTTGAAAATCTATAATCATCAATCAAATCTTCTGCTTCTTGGTTTAATTTTTTCTTCTAAAAAATATCCTCTTGGACGGAGTTGATAATTTTCATCACACACAAACTTTGGCTTCATTAGCTCCAAGTTTGACATTACAATATCAATTTTGGTAATAAACAGAGGTCTTGCTTCAAATCTTTGATAGACTACTTCCGTACCAATGGAGCCTTATTATGTATGAGTCCTAATTAGTTAAAAGACATTAATGTGAAAAAATAGGAAAAAATCCGAGAAAATATATAAATAAATTTCCTCATCATTCAAGCATGCCACGTCAGCGGACTAAAGATTATATATATATATATATATATA
>NC_028647.1:13395126-13405935 GCF_001406875.1 Solanum pennellii
TCTCATATATATATATATATATATATATATATATATATATATATATATATATTAGTTCTAAATCATTAAACGTTAAATATATAAAATTTAAATCATGGTTTCGGCTTAATATCATGATATATATATATATCACTTGCTTTCACACTAGACACATAAAATAATTGGATCTTCAAAGACAACTGAAAAAATATCAAAAGTTAATACTAAAAACTTTAATACAACCATTATGACAAATTTAAATTCAGACCTTTTCATGAAGACACAAGGACAAATCGGATCATTTTTAAATCCCTCTTTCAATAAATTTTCGCTAAGACAATTATACCACATTCTCCTGACACTTTCAATTCGTATAAGGATTTCTGAAACTTTATTGAACAAGTTTCTCGAGAACCATTGTATGCTTCAGATACTTTGTATCTTTTAAGAATTTTCATAAAAATATAGTGGTCCAATGAGCCATATAAATAGACAGTGACCACGTCAATTAGGTGCATTTCAAGATTTTTATGAATTTCTAAGTTCATTAAATACCAAAAGGTAATTGCATCTATCAATGGAGAATATGTTTCTACATAGTTAATGACAGACCTTTGCAAAAATCCCCGAGCCATAAGTCGTGCTTTATATCTTACGACTTCACCTTTTTCATTTCGTTTTCGCACAAAGACCCATTTATTTCCCATTGCTTGACACTTTCAGGTGTCAAATTATTAATACAGAAACTTTACGTTTTCTAGTGAAGTCAATTCTGCTTGAATTGCGTCCTTCTATTTTGATCAATCATTTCTATGTCTACATTCATCGACGGATTTTGGTTCATGATCCTCATTTTGTTGCATTATTTCAGTAGCAACATTATAATAAAAAAATGCTATCAACCACAATATCATTTCGGTTTCACCTTTTTTCAGTCGAGACATAACTTATTGAGATCTTTTCATTTTCATTATTTTCATATATCTCAACATTTTCTGTTGTATCATCATTTGTTATGTCTTGAGGCTCTCCTTGAGCACTCGCTTTCATATTATGATAATTTTTTCCTTTTTTTTGGATGATTTTTATCCTTAGAACCAATTGGTCAACCAGGTTTCATACGTGGTCTAGACTCATTTGCATTAACAGTTTGTTTTATCGGAATATCAACTCGAACTGAAGCATTTGCAACTCAAACATGAGATTTAGTAACCCTTGAAGGTTAATAAATGTATATGGCAGTTGATTTGCAATATTTTGCAAATAAATTATCTTTTGAACCTCTTATTCAAATTGATTTGTTCAAGGATCTAAATAAGATAGTGATACTCTTTTTTCAATTTGTTGTGTTTCTTCCCTAATATTGAGTATTTAGATTCATCAAAATGACAATCATCAAATCTTGATGTAAATAAATCTACAGTCATGAGTTCCAAATGTTTTATAATTGAAAGAGATTCATACCCAATATATATTCTCAATCTTCTTTGGGGACCCATCTTTGTGCGTTATGGTGGAGCAATTGAAAGATATACTGCACATTCAAAAATTTTAAGGTGGAAAATATTTGACTCTTTTTCAAAAACCAACTATAATGGGGAGAAATCATGAAAATTGATTGGCCTTATGCGCACAAGTGTTGCTGCATGCAAAATAGCATGTCCTCATACCGAAAGAGAGTTTTGTCCTCATTAGTTTTGGTCTAGCTATCAACTGAAGACGTTTAATCAATGATTCTGCTAGACCATTTTGGGTATGAAGATAAGCAACTGGATGTTCAACTGTTATTCCAATTGACATACAATAATCATTAAAGGATTGAGATGTAAATTCACCAACATTATCAAGACGAATTGTCTTTATAGTATAATCTAAAAATTGTGCTCTTAACCTAATAATTTGATCCAACAATCTCGCAAAAATCATGTTGTGAGTTGATAATAAGCACAAATGAGACCATCTTGTAGATGCATCTATCAAAACCATAAAATATTTAAATGGTCCACATAAAGGTGAATTGGTCCACATACATCACCATGTATACGTTCTAGAAATGTAGGGTATTCAATCCCAACCTTAGTTGTTGATGGTTTAATAATCAGTTTTTCTTGGGAACAAACAACATAAAAGAATTCCTTAAATTGAAGAATTTTTAGATTCTTCAAAGTATGCCAATGTGAATTCTCAATAATTTTGCGCATCATATTATAATCAGGATGGCCCAACCGGTCATGCCAAATGATGAAATTATTATGATTAATAAACATTTTATGTACCATGACATGTGCTTCAACCACATCAATACTTGTGTGGTACAACCAAGAAGAAAGTGCAGATAATTGATCATGCACAATTTTTTTTTCCTCTTTCATTGTAGTAATATAAAGGTATTCAACATTTACTTCATTAGCAGTCTCAATATAATAGTCATTTTGGTGAATAGCCTTGAAACTTAACAAGTTTCTTTGAGACTTACTACAATATAAAACATTATTAATAGACAATATTGTTCCTCCAGGTAGTAACAATGATATTTTTCCAGAGCCCTCAATTATTTTTGTACTAACGGATATTGTATTAACATTGACCCCTTTCATATTTAAATGAGAGAAATATTTATTTTTCTCTTATTATAGTATGAGTTGTAGCACTATCCAGAAGACAAATATCTCCATTACTCATCTTGGATCCAATTGAAAATTGAAAATTTTTATTTATCTTCTCATAAATTAAAAGTACATCATAAGAGATAAGATAACTATCAACATTGCAAGAAAACTTAGGTCTTTATAGTATTTTACTTTTAAAATAAAAGTGACATAAAAATGATAATTAAAAGCACACAAAAACAACAACATATTGTATATCATAAAATAACATCAAACTTCAGTTACGATCTCCAAAGAAGTCTTCAACCTCCAAACGAGTAATATCATTGAAGTTATTAAAATCATCATTCTTCAATGTCAAATTTGCTTCAATATTATCATTGTACATTTGCGAAGGTTCTTCCTCAATATTATTTTCAAATGTCAAGTGTGATTCCACTCGAGTATTAGAAGAAGATGTACCACCTCTATTTGCCTTTCTTTTAAAGAAATTTTGATAAAGTTTGACAAAATGATCAGGCATCCGACATTCATTCTTTCAATGGTCATTTATGTCACAACAATGACAGTTGCCTCTTAAAGTATTACTTTGAGAACCCATATTGTTCTCTCTATTATAATGACCACTACCACAATGAATATTATATTAGTTTTCTGCCATTGTCACGTTCACGCACATTATTATGGCCTCAATTTTTATTTTGTCTTGTTTCAGACTGGTCATGTGCTTCTACCACATTTGCTTTCGGTAAAGGAGCAGTTCCAGTGGGACAGACTTCATGATTTTTCAACAAAAAAGTATTATGTTGCTCAACCACAAGAAGACATGAGATTAAATTAGAATACTTTTTAAATCCCCTTTCATAGTATTGTTGTTGTAACACCAGATTTGAGGGATGAAAAGTAATAGGCGTCTTTTCCAATATATTCTCATTTGTTATATTTTTCCACATAATTTTAATTGGGAAATTATTTTAAAAACAACAGAATTATATTCATATATCATTTTAAAGTTCTGAAATCGTAAGTGTGTCCAATCATAATGAGCTCTTGGCTATACTGTTGACTTAAGGTGGTCATACCTTTCTTTTAAACCAGTCCACAATTCAAGTGGATATTTCACTATCAAATATTCCGCCTTTAATCCTTCATCCAAACGATGATGAAGAAAAATCAAAGCCTTCGCTTTGTCCTGACTCAATGTTGCATTATCCTTATTAATGGTGGTACCAAGACCTTTAGCGTCTATGTGAATTTCAGCATCGAGTATCTATGATAAATAATGTTTGCCAAAAATATCAAGTGCCACGAACTCCAATTTTTGACAAAATTGACATGTTGAAAAACTATCATAAAAATAGTCAAATTAGATTAAATAATAAACTTTTAACCATTGAAAGTTAAGAATATTAAAGGTAGTATTCTTTTACTAAGAAATTTTATTTTCATTAATTAATAAAATTTACTACCATCTTATATTATTTAGAGAACATATAAATTGAAAATATTCTATTGTATACTTGTGCTTAGAATATCAAAATAAAAATAGTTATATCGCTGACACATACCTTATAAGAAACTTCATGCTGATAAGGTGTTATAAAACAAATTATCAGAAATTTAATAACAAAGAAATAGAGAGAAAGACTAGAAATATTTTTCTTCTAATCTTTCAATATTTCAATGCATCTGTATCTAAATAAGATGACTATATATAGAAAATAAGTATATTCTTAATCCTTCAAAGTCATGAAAGAGATCTTTAAAGTCATAATTAGATCCCCTAAAGTTATACTTAAATCTTTTAAAGTAATGAAGTGTGAATTTGATATATGATATTCACATTTCATTATTTACATCAACTATGACTTTCTGTCATTTTTGAGTTTTATGTTTTATAAAAGGAAAGTCAATATTATCATAATTTTTCAACTATTTTTAAAAGAAGAGAAAAGATCAATAAGGCTCTGATACCACATCTAATTTCTTTTTTTTAAAAAAATATAAGGCACAAAACAAAGTTGAAATAACATCTCAATTGTTGTAAAATAAATGTCCACACAATATATTATGTGTTATAAGATGAATATACACACACAATATATTAAATGTTGTCAACTAGTTAACCATATGATACAATTGATAATCAAATTATATACATGAAAATTATATATTCATAAACCAAACTTCTACCAAAGTATATACAACTCTATGTACACCCCTCTTCTTGTAATAAAGAGAGAAGCAAGAGCGAGTGTAAAGAAAATAATACACATACTATTTTCATCCAATTTTCTTATTTTTTTTAACATTGATACTTATTTATATAACATCAATTACTTCCTCCGCCCCATATTATATATCATCTCTTCCATTTGCACTTACATTAAGAAATAAAGTAATTTTACATTTGCGCTCTTATTTAATGTTTGCTTATGAACTTTGTATTAAATGATAAAATGTTAGAATTCAAAAATATCAATGCATTTGGATGACTATTTAATTTAAAGTTTATTTTTGGAGCCAATTTTTTTACCAATTGATCCAAAAAAAATTAAAATAAGTTTTTCCCACCTCAATTTTCCTATATATTTTGTGTAAAATTTTTTTTATATATTTTTATATATAAATTTTTAAACTAAACAGTAAAAGATTAGAGATGATTCATGTATACCACCATTTTATTTTTTGTGTTCATAGAAAACTTAAATTATGATAACGTAAATAAAGAGTCATCAGGATCATTAATTCATGTTTAACTACATTAGAGATGATTCATCTAGTTGTAACCTCCATTTTCATCTTTTATTTTTAATTTGTTGATATTTTTTTATTCAAAATCAGATTTTATAGAATAAGTAGTGAATAAAGAAAATATTTAATTAATGAATGAAGTACTCTCTCAATAAAATTAATTACGTATAGATTTTTTATAGGTTAGCCAAAGTATATACATTTTCAAGATTAATTAATTAATCTATCAAAGGTATAACGGGCAACATGTATAAATTTTATAAAACGACATATATTATAATCCAACTATTTTTAGAAAGGAGCAACATATAATATGGGACAGAAGGTGTATTTTCTTCATATATTTATTACATGATAGACTCAAATTTGTTATAATTTTCTTTACATATTTGAGTTTTACATTTTTCTAAAAGGATTGTTAGTATTACCGTGATTAACTTTTACTTCTTCTTTTTTTTGAAAAAATGAGATAAGTTCAATGAGGCTTTGATACTATTTTTTACTCTCTTTTTTAAAAAATGATGAGACAGTAAAAAAAAATTGAAAGTATTTTTGCATTGTTGTAAAAGGAGTATCCACACAATTGTATTATGTGCTATAAGATAATATACATAATATGTTAATTGTTACTCCCTCCGTCCATTATTATTTGTTAGAAAAGATCATGTAAAACCATTAATTAATTAATTAATTAAGAATTAATATTAATTTAATTTTAAGAATGACTAATTTTATCAAATAAGCAAATCTTGAAAAAAATAATTATTTTTTAATCTAATAAATTATGAAAATTTAATAAAGAAGAGGTTATAATTTAAATGAATTGAATTTGAGCAATTTTGGCAATCCAAGTCCCCTTAAACCGGTTAATCTGTGTGTAATTTTGCTTCTTTAACTTTTAATCTCAGCCCTCTATTTAAATTTAAACGACCAATCGACCCAAAAATAGCCAAGACTTTTTGACCTTCCAAAAATAGACTCTGTAGCCCCATATGCTTTGTCTTTTACCCAGAAACCACGCACTTCCTCTTTCCCAAAATGATGCTTCAACCTACTCCCCACCTTCTTTCTTAGAATGTTTTATCCATAGACCCAGGCGCCGCCCACCTTTTCCCTCACGCTACCTAACTAGTTTTCTCTATGGCCGCCTCGAGACATCCTCTCCCATCAAACGCCCCACGTGATACCCCACCTTTTCGTCAGAAATGGCTATATGCCGCTGGAAAAATGTCAAGTCTGACGGTTCCTTCACCCATCTATCATTCACCCATTTAAATCAATCCAAAAAATTGAGATTTTCAAAGCTTTTTTCTTCTTTTTCATAATTGCTTTGCTCTTTACTCTAAGATTGGGGATTTTTCAAGATTTCAAATTTTCAACTATTGAAGCACAAACTGGCTATAAAAGGGAACCATTTGATTCTCAGAAAGATCATGGAAAAGACAGAGAGGAATCATCGAAAAAGAGAGAAAAAGATTGTGACTCGAGTTCTAATTGATGGTGGTTCTGGATGCAACATATATATTTTTACCACACTAAGGGACTTAGGTGTTAGTATGGGGGAGATAAGGGAAAGTCGTGTGAAAGTTAGAGCTTTTGATGGAGCATAAAAAAGTGTTATTGAAGAGATCTATCTCACATTGTAGGTGGAGCATACTGAATTCTCATCTTATTTCAAGTGATGGATGTATCATCTAACTGCAACATATTATTGTGAAGACCATAGGTTCACATGGCAAGAGTGGTTCCTTCCACACTTCACCCATGTGTAAAACTTGAGTGGGGTCGCACAGAAGTTACTATCCACGGAGAGTTTCTTCATCCCATCCTTTCTGTTAATTCTATCTAGTCGCTGACGAGTTAGACGGAGCCACTTTTTACACTTTGGAAATTATGCAAGTTGTAAGGTTCGGTAAGGAAGCAAAGAGAAGTAATACAAAATTTTCAAGTGCAGCAAAAATGGTTGCGTTAGAGATGTAGAAGTATGGATATCAACGTAAGAGTGGACTTGGACCCAAGTCCAATGACATAGTCGAGCTGATCTAGTTGAAGCATTAGAGAGGCACCAACGAACTCGGACATGAGCCTGCCTCGGGAGGAGACCACCGGGGGAAAGCCATACAGTCTTCGTATCACAAAAAAACTTTGATTCCAAATCAGGCTGGCGTTGATGACATTGTAGAAGGAATAGGAAGAGATAAAGCTCAACAAGTTGACCATTCGTGATGCCAAACCTGGAGAAATCTTGGAGAATTTATTGTAGGAAAGTAGTCTTAATTTAAAATTCCCATGATCAAATTGAGGCTTGAATCATGCCTAATCTTTTGTTGTTTGCCTCTTCTAAAAGTAATAATGCTTTGAAATAAAGATTTTCCTTAGAAATTTTCTCGTCATTGTAAATATATATTTATTTTTACTTACCTTTTGCACTTTTTAGCACTCATATTAATAAAAATCCTCGTTCAATGGTTATGACATGTCTTACCTTTTGCACTTTTTAGCACTCATATTAATAAAAATCCTCGTTCAATGGTTATGACATGTCACAAATCTACCGAGCAAGGTGAAAGTGATAAACAAAATCATGAAGAGTATGATGAAAGCAGGATGCCTGAAAATATACAACAAGAGATCGAGCAGGTTGAAAGTCAGACATATGGATGAAATCGAGGTTTCTAACTTAGGAGATGAGAAAATCATGAAGGAGACACGAGTCAACATACATTTGGAGGCTGAAAGAAAGCAAGAGTTAATAGAGTTTCTTAAGCAATATGTTGACGTATTTACTTTGTTTTATAATGACATGCCAGGATAAAGCACTGATATTGTCTCGTACAAATTACCGACTGATCCCACGTACTTGTCTACCTGTTAGCAAAAGACAAGAAAATTCAATCTAGATTTGAGTTTAAAGATCAAGGAGATCGTAACTAAGCAAATTGAGGCAAACATTGTGAGGGTTATAAATTACCCCACATGGTTAGTTAAGATTGTGCTTGTTCCAAAAAGGGATGGAAAGATCAGAATATACGTGGACTATCGAGATTTTAACAAGTTCAGTCCTAAGGATGATTTCCCTCTTCCAAATATTCATATACTCATCGGTAATTGTGTAAAATACGAGTTGCAATCATTTGTCGATTGCTTTACAAGATATCACCAAATCCTGATGGATGACAATAATGCAGAAAAGAACATATTTATCACTCCATGGGGATTGTATTGCTACAGAGTAATGCCGTTTGTTCTAAAAAAGTGCTGGTGCAACCTACATGAAGATCATAACTATCCTTTTTCACGATATAATCCATAAGGAAATTGAAGTGTATGTGTATGATGTCGTTATCAATTCCAAAAGAAGTTTAGACCACCTGGATTATTTACGAAAGTTCTTTGGAAGGTTGCATAAGTATGATTTGAAGTTGAATCCAACAAAGTGTGAATCCATATTCAATTTACTGAAGAAGGATGTTGCCACAAAATGGGCAGGGGAATGCCAAAATGCTTTCGATAAAATCAAAGAATATCCAATCTACCAGTATTGGTCCCACCAGAACTGGGAAAGCCTTTGTTATTGTATCTATCTATCATGGATAATGCATTTGGATGTGTATTGGGGCAGCATAATAAGACATGCAGAAGAGGTAGAAGAGAGCAAGCCATTTACTATTTGAGCAAGAAGTTTACACCATGTAAGGCAAGATAAAATGAACATGTTGCGCTTTAACTTAGATTGCACAAAAATTTAGGCATTACTTGTCAGCATACACCACGAACTTGATCTCAAGAATGGATCCACTCAAGTACATCCTTCAGAAACCCATTCCTACAGGTAAGCTGTCAAAGTTGAAAATTTTGTTGAGTGAGTTTGATATCGTGTACGTGACACAAAAGACTATCAAATGACAAGCCCTAGCTGATCACTTCGCAAGAAACCCGGTGTACCAGGATTACAAACCGCTCACAAACTACTTCTTTGATGAAGAGGTTTTGTTTGTAAGAGAAGATATATCAAAGTCATATAATGGATGGAGGATGTTATTTGATGGAGCATCAAACTTTATTGGAGTTGGAATATGTTCAGTCTTAATTTCGGAAACAGGCTAGTATTACCCAATCTCAACTAAGATTATGTTATACTGTACCAATAACATGGCGGAATATGAAGCTTGTAATCTCGAACTCAGGATGACCATCGACATGAACATCAAAGAACTTTTGGTGATATGAGATTCCAACTTTTTGGTTCACCAGGTGCAAGGAGAATGGACCACTAAGAATTTCAAGATCACGCCTTATCTGAATTGCATAAAAGAGTTGAGTAGGAGATTCATAAGAATTGAGTTCAAACATGTCCTTCGAGCTCAAAATGAGTTTGTCGATGCCTTGGCAATATTGTCCTCGTTGATTCAAATCCAGACAAGAATTACATCGACCATATCGATATAGAGATACATGATCAACATGCATACTATTTTCATGTAGATGAGAAACTGGATGGAAAACGCTGATACTATGACATTAGAAGATTGATAGAAGTACAAGAATATCGACCCTATCGATATAAGGACACATAATAAATTTGTTTGAATTTATATAGTACATCAAGTTCTACAGTAATGTGCTATTTACATTGGAATTGAATTATTGAAAAGTAATTGATAAGTTCAATTTTCATCAATCATTACATAGAGAACCTTATTCATAGACACTATATTACAATTCCTTACAAAATAAGAGGCTATAAACTATTTCTATGTTGTAGAATTGTGTATACCTATTATATTCTAACAGTAACCTCACGTTCGTATAATCTACTCGACCTGAATAGTTAGGTGCTATAATAGTTGCATATGCATCAAATGATTGACTACCATATTCAGTTACTTGAGTTTCTATTGTCTTCATTTTCAGCCTACAAATCAGATTCAAGAGAATAAGTTCAAGTAAATTAAATTGATCCAATATTTAAAAACAAGAAATAATCTCGATAAAATTTGAAAGAAGAAAGCTCTGTGCTATTTTTTTGGTTGTATCCTCATATTTTCACGATCAGAGTCTACACCTTGGACGTGGCTAACACTCGAGAATCATTATTGATCCCCAAATGAAGCCTCATCTTGGCTGGCTACAAGCAGAAGACTAACTCAAAAGCATACGAAAGTTTAAAAATGAAATAAATTCAGTAACTCAAATACTCAATTTTACTTTTTTTATTTTTTTATTTTCATTATACAAAATTTTATTTAACATTTATAAATTACTACATGTTCTTTAATTAAGTTTTTAGTATCCTTAATTATTTTTTATGTAATATTTCTATAATATTAATTTTAGATTTTAAAGTTGACGTTTATAATTCAGTTTTTGTATATATGATTTTTCATATAAACTTAAGTTAATTTTATTTTAAATTTATAATTTGATAAAAGTATAATCATAACCTTCAGAAATATATATATATATA
>NC_028647.1:13406332-13426664 GCF_001406875.1 Solanum pennellii
AGAGAGAGAGAGAGAGAGAGAGAGAGAGAGAGAGTGAGAGAGAGAGGAGAGAGAGAGAGAGAGAGGGGAGGGGGAGAGAGAGAGAATTAGCCTTCCCCTTTTATGAAAAGTTGTGACTTTTATGAAAATTTGCTATTTTTATGAAGAGTTCTGACTTTTATAAAAAAAATTGTGACTTTTATGAAAGGTAGTGAGTGACCTTCTCTAAAGGTTGTAACTTTTTCAAAGAGTTGTGACCTTTCCGATAAGATACAATAAGCATTTGTTCGCATTATCCTTTGTTGTCTATAAATAGAGGAATTTTCTCTCACTTTAGAACAACGAAAATTTTGAACTTCTTCTTCTGAAAAATCAAATATTTGTGTATTTTGCTGGATGACTCACTGGCACCATTGCTTTTGTATCAATAAACTGGTGAATAGAATAGTTTTAACCTAAGAGGGTCTATTTCTTTGAACATCAGGTACTAGTGGGGAATAAATTTTTTTAAGGAGACATCGTACATTCAGTGGGCTAAATTATTTCCATTCTTTTTATTCTGTTGTTACAGGTCCTGGTATATTTTTACGGTCATTAAGTTATACATATATTATTAATTGATATTTTTGAGAACATGCTTCTGCAAAGTTATTGTTGTAAGTATTTTTTAGTACAAATTAATTAACAAATGTTAATTGAGTATTAAACACGTTTTCTATATTGAAAGTGTTGAAGGTACAATTTAAAAAAAACTTATAATTCTCTAATTTCATCATAAAATACGTCATTTCTTTACATACAAGGATGAGATGTTGTGTTCTTTAGAAATTATCTGAAAGTTAATAACTTTGCATGTTCATATTTTTAAGTTTTTATTTTGTTGTTATCTATTTTTACTAATTTTACCAGTGGATATTATGAGTACTTTAAGAATTGAAAGTTGAATAAAGTGTTAGTCAATTTTTTGAGGTATGTTATTTTAAAATATAGGAACTTTTCTGGTTAGAATGATTTGTTATCATCATTGAATATCTCAAAGTTTACTCCCTTTAATGTATGCTTTTTCTCGTTGTTTTGTTGTCTCCTTAAAAATGTATTGATTATTTTTCGTTTCGTAAGTATATGATCTCAATTGGAAAAAACTTTCGTCCTTTTAATGTTTTTCTTTGTTTCCACTCATTCGGCTTTTTAAAATATTTTTGGTGTGAGTTATGACTATTTTCGGCAAGCTTAATTTGAAGAATATGAAATAATATCTACTCTAAATAAAAGTAATATTTTAAGATACAAAAGATATAGATTTGTTGTCCTTCATGTCTCAAGTCATTTCTGAACGTTTGAGTTATCTAGGTTAGACTTATTTTTAATTTTTTTTATGTTCGAGAATATTTCTTTATCATGAGTCTAGATACCAAAATTTTGATATACTTGTACTTTCGTAATGCAACAATACATACAAATTTTTGAAAAAGTCATAAACTTGCATTGATAAAGCATTTAGAAGGACCTTCAGCGTAGCAGTTTAATGAAGAATGAATTTCTAAAAGGTCAACAAATTATTTTGTTGTTTCAATTTTTTTTTCTCCTTCTATAAATATTGTTAGAATAATAAAGTAGCAATAATGAAATGTATTGAACTTTTGATCTCAAAGAAGTTGATTGCCTCTAAAAAAATTTATTTATGTCATTGTCCTATACATTTTAACGGTTTTAACTTATTTATAAATAATATTGATTATCGAAAACTTTCACATAAATATTTTTTCAAAAGGAGTTATTCTAACCGTAAAATTATCAAATTATATATTTTTCATATAAAAAGAAAATAGAAAAAATGGTGTTTGATTGCTGCATAAAAATATTACTCAATTTTAACAAGATAATTATATCATCAAACATATGCTACGATAATTATGTAAAAAACAAAAATAATTAAATATCAAAATATTTTATATCATTCATATTATATTCTTTTTAAAAAATTGTTTCATGAAGTAAGAAAATACAAATAATATAAAAATGATAAAATGATATTGAAGACAGAGAATTTATTTTTTTAAATTTCTTTTGGGAACCTACATCAAGTCTTTTGAATTCCATTGCTCTCTGCTGCAAGGCCATTGAAAGTGGTGCTCCGCGCCAAAATCCTCCCTTCTCTTGGGTGACATTGTTCGGGTTGGACTACTGATTTGTGCTCAGTTTTGATGGGTTCTAAGAGAAAATCCAAGAGCTCAAACCATTTCAAAAAACGAAACCTAGGTTGTGATGATTCTGGCATTTTCCAGCATCTTATCTCAGTCCTTCAAACTCCACAGGTGCTTTACAGTTTCATATGATTTATCTTTTATTATTGGTTTGCCCTTTTCCATAATTTCTGTTTACAGGGTTTGTTTGTGTTCTAATTTTCCTCTTTTCTTTTCTGGGGAAGGGGTTTTGGGTGGGTATCTGGAAGTGGGTGGGGTTTTGGGGATCAAGATTCTAACTTTGAGAAATTTTGTGTATTTTTTGCTTTTAAGATGTTTTTAAGCTCATTTTAAGCTCGCCCATGTTGGTATTTTTTGTTGATGACTGTTTATTTGTTTTGTATTCTGCTTATGTTTTTATTTCTTAGTTTGGTTTTCTAATTTCTAGTTCAATGTCTTAGATTCTTTGCAGCACGCTTGTTGATTAGAATTTTTGAGAAAATAGTCAATTTTGTGGGTTTAATTATGATGAAGAGCTTGTTTGGATTGACTCATTTTAGGTGTTTTTGAACTAAAATAGCTTGACAATGTTGCAGATTGCATAGTGACGTCATTCAAAATTTGCTGCAGACTAGTTTGGTTCAGTGTAGCTGTGGATTGACTTGCTTGTTGGTAGAAACATTAGAGATACTTTATATTCAGATTTTGTGGAGTGATGAATTTTCAATTTGCAGTTGTTGGATGCTTTCATGGGTTGTGAAAAGTTCTTATCTTTTTCTTTGGCTTCAGTTCATGCAATTTTTGGTTTAGGATGGAAACTAGACACTAACTTCTTTTCTTACTTTTGTGCTATAAATGAATGTTGGACCCCTTAGCATTGTTGGTTATCGCCATCTTAACAATTTTTAACGGCAAAATACAAATCTAGTTAAGATTCAGTGGCAATTTTACTCCCTAGAGAAATTGGAGAGGGAAGTTGGAAAGCTATTTGAATATGGAATAATTGTGAACATATACAAACATTACATACTCATATGAAGAAAAGGAAAAAAAAATGCATCTTGTGAATAACCTGCCCAAAGAAAAAAAAGAAAGAAACATTATGCGATAAGAACAAACTGGTAAAATTGGATTTCAAGGTGAAACTGAAGTCCTCAGTTGATTTCCAAGTACTACTAATCTTTTGGTACTACTGGGGGAGTTTGTCTTGTTAAGTGTTTCCCCTAAAGTACTTTTGAAATGCCTGTTGATAGAAATATGTATTGACTAAACTAATCGACAGTCGATATGTTATTTCATTTTCTCTTTTGATTCTAATTTATTGTGCCCCATTCTTCCACCATGCAGGGTGTGAAGTTACCTGTGTTGAAAAGTTTGTATTGTCTGCTTGTCCATTTCTCCTTGAACTCATTAGAAAGTCCAACATATAAACTTGATTTTGATGATTTGGACATGGATGTTGATCACAATGGGTTTAAAGCATCATCAAAGGATATAGAGACCCTCTCTGGCATATTATTTGAAGAAATGTATGAGCGGTTTGACCATTTATTCTCTGCTCCCCGTGATACTTCTGTGAATGATCAGAGACAAGGTATTTTACAGAAGAATATGTCCAAAGATGCTGAAACTTTTTATTTGCTGCTGAGGTGTTGTATGGTAACCTTGACCTTGCTTGTGTCCCAACATAATCTTCTTTTAGAAAAAGGGAAGATCCTTTTGGTGTTGCTCCGAAAGTTATGTTCAATAAACACATTTGCAGCAGGAAATAGGACAAAAATTACTTTTCAAAAATCAGTTTCTCATGCAGTCACATCTGAGGATAATGATTGTAGAACAACCTCCACAGAGGACATTGTTGCATCCCTCCATTTTGTTGAGCCATCTGATCCTCACACTTCTTTCTTGTGTGCAACATTTGAGGTAATTTGCTTATTTATCTCCTGTTGGTTGGTATATGGCTCTCTATTTTTGCTCATGAAGAAATCTTATGCTTCCTTGTCTGTCAAAATAGAATATGATTGACCATTAATAAGGTCTGAGTGAGTGAGTAACTCAGTGTGTCTTCACTTGTTGTATCACTAGCACTACAATAGGGAGGTAAAGAATTGAAGTCTGATTTAAATCCCGGCGAAATGGTCTGATGGGCACTTGTACTTATATGAGTTTGTATTCTGAACCCTTTTACTTAACATTTTACCAACTAAACCCTCAAACCTATTGAAGCTTGATATTTCAAACTCTTTTTTTGACCTGTCATCCTATGTGACATTTTTATTCAAAATGCGTGTGATACACATAAAATAAGAGCGTGAGGTCTTGAAAATAAATTGAAAATGTCAAGTTTTGACCTAATTAAGAGTATCTTCTTCCCCATCTATTCATTCACCATTGTTGGACAAAAAAAAATCTTTTTTTTAGGCTTTTCTACTTATCTCCAAATTCTTTCTTCATTTTTAAAATTGTTTCAGGCTGCCTTTCATCTTCTTCAAAGGATTCATTATTTCTTGAACAAATTCAGTCTTTATTACTCTACAAAGAATTTTCACAAGTAACAAATTTCTTTCATTGCTCCAAACAAATTAATAGACTTATCGATCCTATTTTTCAACAAGTATTTCGTTTCCTCTGAACTTAACATATCGTTGGAGCTATCAACAACACCGATTTCTGCAAATCGTCAGAACACAAAATCATTAAAAAAACAAGAACTTAAAAGTTAAATTGATCCAAAATTACAAAGAGGGGAAGAAAAAGAAAAAGAAACATGGAGAATGAGTGAATGAAGAGAATCTGAGTTTGAGTAATTTGGACGAGTCGTGAGATCTAGGGTTTTGGAGCGAGTATCGCAGCCGTTTGGAGCCATCACTGCTTTTTCCAAATCGAATGTGGAGCAGTCACCCTCTTCCATCTTTGAGTGCTAGCTCCACCACCACATTGCGGTGTACGGACGCTCTTGTTGGTATGCGTTTTACTGGTGAAAACCTTTGGAATGAGAGAGGAGGAAGAAAAGAAATCTGGAAGATAATTGGAAAAAGAGAAAAAGACTTTTTCAAATAAAATTTTGGGGCTTTAATTTAATTTTACCATTTTATATCCTACGTGGCTGGTAAAAATGAGGTGGAACGTGACATGGGTTCAGTGGTTCAGTTGGCAAAGGATTAAGTAGAAGGGTCCATAATACAAATTCATACAAGTATAAGAGTCCATTAGACCATTCCGCCTTAAATCTCTGATGAGCAAACGAGAGTGTAGGGTGAGGGTCCTCACTGGGGTTGTAGCCTGTAGGGTGCTTTTTAGTTAACTCAGTGGCATGTCTAAACTAAAAGCTTGATGACGCAGGCTGCATCTTGCGATACTGATCTACTATATTACTCCTCAAAGAAGAAGTATCAGGAGCACAATTTTCTCAGAAAACTTGTATATGCAAAATCTGGTTGAGAGCTGAATGAGTGTGTAGATATTGGAGAGAAGTGCACAACTTTTATCTTCCATGTTAAATATTTTTCTTGCCATGTTCATTCATTTGGGAGAGAGGGGGAGTAAAAGGAAAAAGGGCAGGCGCTGTCTTTCAGTTAATGATTGGCATGAGTACGCAAGTCAGCATGTATATGATACTAAACTTCTTCTTAAACAGTCATGGACACTCTCAGTATTTCTTAAGAGAAGTTCTTTCACCGCAAAATACCTGTTTCTTTTTGGCGTGTATGAGGTACAAGTATTGCCAGAACCCTAATTTGATCTATAAGATATTTTGTTTCATTGTCAGTGGCATCCATCAGTCTTTGTTAGGTTTTCTAGTTCTCCCAGTTCATTTTTCTTTCTGTTGTACATCTTGTAATTACTGTTGACCTTGCCTCATGTTATGTACTTCACTTAAGATTTCTGCTGTAATTTACCCTTTATGGGAAATGCATATGCAGGTTTTTGTGGATGAGCTTCTGGTACATGGACAATTGAGACAGTATTTTAAGCTTATTGATTCTCTAGCTTCTTCTGATGAAGTTTTATTTACGCCTCAATCTGGTCAGGGTGATATAGGAATAGTAATGGAAGTTTTGTCTAGGTACTTCTTATTATCATGGTCTAATGAGCTTAGGTCTGGAGATCATCTTAACAGATTATTATTGGTAAACAATGAATATTTCAAATCTTCATTAAAAGCTCATGAGTTGAGTCTGTCTGCGGCCATATCTTTGCTTCTCAACCCGATCATTCTTTCTGCCCCAAAACTAATGCAAGCACAATTGATTTCAATGATTCACGAGGCCACCTTTCTGCTAGTGGATATTCAAAACCTTAAGACAAATCATAGACCTCTCAAATTCTTCCTCTCACTGTTTGAAAAATCCGTAGCTTTGTACATGAAGCACTTGTCCCTGTTGCAAAATGCCTGTCAGTCTTCATCTGTTAGTCATTCTTCTACAAAAGGTGCAGAAGGGAAGGGTATTCATCCCCTTTTTGAATTGTGTATATTAGCAAGGACAAGAAATGAGATCAATAATTTAGTTTTGAAGTTTGAGGATTCATCACAACCTCACTTTCTTAAACTTTTTTTTGAAATGAAATCTGACCTGATAAGTTCCTGTGTTAACTATGTAAAAGAGAGTCGCTATCTTCTAGAGAACTCCTGCCAGGATGAGATTATGTCCACCTTAAGTTGCCTAATTTTAAGAGCTTCGGACAGTTTCGAAGAGAACGCAATAGTGGATGCAAGTCTGGAAGATATTTGCCTTCTGGTTTCTACACTGAAGCTAATGAGCTCTTCCTTGTTACAACTGGTCTGGTGCCTCAGATGCAACTTGAATTCTGCTTCTTCAAAAACCTTGAAAGATTTTTCATCCTGTGGGGAATACAATTCTATCTTGGGAATAATTGACTGTTTTAGAGAGCTCAGCATATACGGTTCAGTCCAAAATTTATCACGCCAAATTATGGAAATAGACTCTGAGAAGCATAAAGTTTCCAAGATGATGTTTCTTCATTTTTCAGGAATGCTTTCATTCAGTTTCTTTAAGAGGCTTGATTGTTTAGCAAAAGGCTGCTTGTTTGCTGTTATAGCTCTGCTGAATTTATTCATCTTTGAAGAAGGTAATTTGGATATATTCCAGTCACTAGTTGATCCAACTCCAGACTCCTTTTCATATGGATTATCGGCTGTTAGAATCCAGGAGGTCAGGTTTAATCTTTTTTGCTCTTGAAAGAATATATAGCCTACATTATTGTAATTCAAGCTGTTAGTGCATAATACAGGCTGTAGTGGACAAGAGATCTAGTCTTGTGGTTGCATCAAAGTTTCAGAAGGCAAGGACTCTGTGTTCAAGTTCCAGGTACTGATATAATACCATCACCATGTATCATTTATGAGCTTGAGGCCATACGTTTGCTTGCTTCCACTTTGCTTGTACTAAATCTGCATTTGCATGAAATCTGGCTAACTTTGTTGGCATAAAGACCTTTGTTTGTACCTTGTGTTATGAAGTCTCTCATTCTTCAAATATACTCTCAAGCTTCCATGCGTACTGACCAGCTTTTAAGCCTTCTTCTTGACTTTTGTTATTTAAGTTAAATTAACATTTGTCTCTCTGTTGAACCTAAGCTTTATGGATATATCGTCCACACTTTCTGTCCCAAAATCTGCCTTACCTATATTGCCATTAGATTTTCTGATGTAGAGAACTCAATTCGATCCTGCCTTTTGATACCTAACTTGTATGTTGATAATATTCCTTATAATTCCTTATTTTCTCTAGCATTATTTACTGTGGAAAACTGATACTATAGAAGTGTTGGCGTGTTAGCTCTAATGTGGTTTCCATCTATTTTTGTGAGCAATTAATCTTTTCTGGAACAGACATGTGCTAAGATGTTCCTTTTAATTTTTAAGACTTTTATTAGTTAAAATTATAGTTGTTTCAGTCATGAGCTAGACATCTTTCAAATTTAGCTTTGTTAGGAGTTATCTTTGTAGAAGAGCTACAACCATCAATCAGTGATAAGCCAATTAACTAAGGCAAACACAAATTTGGATGAGAGACGAATTTCAAAGGGATAGCAAGATCATATAGCATAGAATTATCTTTCTCAAAGTTGTGTTACTATGAAACAACTTAATCCCACATAGTGTTTCGGGAAGTGAGAAGCAGAAAAAAGGGTAACCCTCGTTCACTTCTCACTTAAAGAGAGCGCTTCAGTGCTTTTAACAACATTGATCCCACGGGATATTCTCCCCAGAAACGTGAAAGTGAGACTTCAAGGTAAAAAGTAGCCTAACATTATAACAATATGAAACTGGTGACATGTATTTTAGGTTAGATTTTTATCTCTTGTACGTATGGTTGTATTTTTTTTCTGGTATTATGGTACCAAGCTAGTATTATGCTGGATGTTATACCGGAGGGAATGTTGGGCCGCTTAAGTCCAGCACATCCACAAGATGAGTGTCGTAGAGATTCGGATGCTGAGATGAATGTGTGGTCATACAAATTAGACAAGATTAGAAATGACCACATTTGCGAGAAAGTTCAAGTAGCACACATCAAGGATAAAATGATAGAAGGTCGCTTGAGATGGTATAGTCATGTCTTGCACCGATCGTAGATGCACCAGTCTGTAGATATGAAATCTTTGTTAGGAAGGTGTTAAGAGGGTCGAGGTAGATCTAAGGTCACTTGGAAAATACCTATAACAGATGACTTGGAGGAAATATGTCTTGAAGAACCTACAATTTCTTCGAATCCATGCAGACTTAGCAAAAGGTAGTGCACAATGGAAGAAAAAGATCTATATAGCAGATACTTAGTAGTTGAGAATATGTGTTAGTCATGTTAGCTCATGTAATTTATTCCTGTGCCTTTCTAGGAGTTGTTTATTCTTTTGGAAATTTATACGGAACTTCTAGGTTTTTTATTTTCTTAAAATTGAAGTTCTAGCTGTTGCAGGTTGTAATTTTGTATTTCATTGTTATCTTATTTACTTACCTCACCTCCCTCCTTTACCCCTCCTGCTTACCTTATTCTCTGACTGATAAACACAGAAGGAAGGGATATAGCTCAGCAATAAGCAGTTCTGAGGTTTATAACAAAGAAGATGTGGTAGCAATGGAAGAGGAGATGGAGGAAACTACCAATGGGAAAATATTTCTCAAGTGCAGATCAGAAGCTGGACAAGTCCCTGATTTTGATGACTTAGCTGATTTTATCGAGTGCAAGCAAGGAAAGGACTACCCTTTGTGGCTAAAGCATCGCCAAGAATATCGAAAGTTGAAATGTAACAAGATAGCACTGTTAAGGTGGAAAAGGAAAAAGAAATCTTGGAAAGTCATGAAAAGGAATAAACCTTGAACTAACTTGAAGAGTTTTCCTAGGAAAGGAAACTGGCGAGTTGAGCTTCATTGTGTGATCTGGACATATTTTAGGATATCTCCAACTGAACAATTGCTGTAGAATGATGTTTTGGCAATGCTTTCCTCAGTGCATGTAAGACAATTGCTTAAAGAAGATTTTGTTTAATGTCTGCGGTCGCGTATAAGTAAGGTGAAATCTGAAGACTGATATACTTGGAAGTTCGATCTTAGCAAGTTAATGGAGCTTCTTTTTGTCCTAGTTAAGGTGGTGAAATGGCCATAGAATCCATGAAACTACCGCTGCAACATGATTAAGCTGATATTACATCTTGATTTAGGTATAGCAGATTTTAGCATGCTGAACTCTAACTAGGATCAAGGTACTAGATGCTTTTACAGATAAGTCATTCTGGTTTTGTGCTTCTCTTTTTATGTATATCTAATATTTCATTTTCTCTAGAGAACCCTGAAGTTCTTGTAAAGGAGTCGGGAGGTGTTTGCAGGATTCAGCCTTCTCTGTTCTTGTCTCTTAATGCAAAAGCAACATTCTGATTAAAGCTTTTAAACTGGCGACATCATATGCGCAATCAAAACGAACTTAATATGCAGTACTCCTGTTATTGATTAGAGGAACATTGCAGGTGAGATGTTGACATCATTCGACATTCCATCTTTATTTGTTGTTTCATCAGATGAAGAAAGCCAAGGAAATTATGGTTTTGTATGGCTCTTCTAAGTTGACCATAAGAGCCTGAATTGTAGGATCATGCTTGAAAGTTGGAGAATTCTATGATATTGCACCATCATTGGTATTTTTGTTGAGTACATTCCTGTTAAGTTCCTATCAAAATGCTTTGGAAAGTGAGGTCCAGTTGCCTTAGTCTAATGTGTTCCCTTTTCTTTTCCTACTGATCCTATCAAAGTTAAGTTAAAGAGATGACTAAACATTGGAATACTGATCTGGTAAATGATTTGTAATTGTAGGCTAATCTGCCAAAAACCTTTGGACCATTTTGCTGATTATACTTTCAGCTTTGTGATGGTTTGCAAAGTGTGTCTTGTCTTCATTTGGGGGACCAAATTAACAGTGTCCTCCTTTATTTATTTACTATTATTTAGGGGTAATACAAAATCAAATCGAAAACAGAACCAAACCACAAATTGAGTCAAATCGAAAAAAAATTCGACTAGTGGTTTGGTATTGAAAAAAACTTGATTATATTTTGGTTGGTTTGATTTTAACTAAACAAACTCGAGACCAAATCAACCCGACATTATATATGTAATTTTAAAATTTTATTTTATACATGAAAATATTTACTTTGATATCATTTTATAATACTTCTTGTACTATTTCATAGTTTTTATCTTTTAATATATTATTTCAAGTTTAATACATAGAATTCGGAATGGTCTAACAAAAATTATAGTTCATAGATATTAATAATTATAATAAAATTTAAATCAAATCAAATTAATACTAATGCAAAAAGAAAATCAATTCAACACTAATAATAACAATAATATTGAATATTTGTTCTTTACTTTTACATTAGACAATTACAATACATAATCAAATTTTACTTTTCCTTAAATATTAGTAATGTAAATAATACTTATTAAACTTATTTTAGCACGATTTAGTACTTTTATATTATTATTATTATTTTCATTATGATTTTATAGAAAAATTTAATTATGTATAAGGCGCAACTTACACTAGTTATATGAGTGAATATTTTATTACTATTATATTTGAACATGTGGGACCTGCACTTTAGTTTTCTTTTTTTCTTCTTATTTTTCTTTCTTTATTTTTCTCTTCCCTTTTTTTTTTCTTTAAATTTATTTTGAAACTAATTTAATTACTCTATGATTTTGTATATATGAAAATAATTCTTTTATCTAATTATTTTAGCCGAATTATTAAATTATTTTATTTTTTAATTAATTCAAAAAGGCACGAGCATACAAAAGTTCAACTTAATTCTTTAAATGGTCACTTATATCATAAAATTGACCACTAAAATTTATTTCTATTTCTTTTCTTCCAATTTTCATTTATAGTACTTTAAAAATTTTTACCTTTTGTATTTCATATCATTTTAATGTTTACTTTAAAATTTATCTAAAAATTATTTTTACTTTATTTGAAAATTAATGTTTGATCATGATAATTTGAAATACAACTTTTCAACTTGAAGGTAAATTGAAATTTGAAAAATATGTTAGTATATATGTTTTTAAACTCATTTTCACTTTTGATATTATATTAAAGTAAATTCAAACATATTAAATTCTACTGTCAAATGCCATATATATATATATATATATATATATATATATATATATAATTGTATTGTATTAGAGATTCATTTTACTAAATTAGTCTTATTAATTACATTATTAAAAATTATGTTAATTATTAGTATCTTATGTAGTTTTGATAAGAATATTATTTTTTAAAAAGTTTTTTTGTTAAAACAAACAAGTAATTTAGGAAAGTAAATGAATACTTTTACTTTAAAATATACTTTTTTGTGTTCTTTTTTTTAACAAAAAATACATTTTAAAAAATAAATTTTTATCATAACTACATAAAATACTAATAATTAACATCATTTTTTAAAATGTTATTAATATAAGACCAATTTAGTAAGATGGATCTCTAATACAATACAATTCAAAATAAATTTAAAAGGAAAAAAAAAAAAACAGGAAATGAAAAAAAGAGGAAAGAGAAATAAGAGGCAAAGAAGAAATATCATGTAGGTCCCACGAGTTCAAATTTAATGATAATAAAGTACCCCTCATATAACTAGTGTAAGTTGTGCCTCATCCATAATAAAATTTTCCAACTTTATAATATTTATTTAATATGATGATTTTATTATTTTTTTATTGAATATTTTTGTGTCATCAATACTCATCCATATTTTGTGTTATTTTTTTAAGAAACACTTTAGATGATTGTATTTTCGTTGAACTAAAGAAATATTTGAAGCACAAGTTAATTATATGTTTGTATGCAAATATTACCGAAAAAATAAAAAAATCTGAAGTTTATTAGTTTGATTTGATTTATAAATTTAAAAATTCAACACAATGGTTTGATTTGATATTTGAAAAATCCGAATTAACTCGAGGTTGAAAAAAACTTGAAAAAATTCGAATTTTATTAGTTTAGTTTGGTTTATAAATTTAAAAATTTTACACAAATAATTTAATTTAATATTTGAAAATCCAAACTACTCCGATTATGTACTCCCCTAATATTATTTTCTCTTTCTTTCATTTTCCCCCATTTTTTTCAATTTTGTTTTAAGATTTTTCATCTTTACAGTGTTTTATTTCTCCATATAAAAAAATATGATATTAAGGACACAACAACATAACTACTCAAATGATAATCAATGGTATTTTGTCCTAACATTATTACCCCGCTTAGACTTTTACTCTCAATAAATCAAGCTTAGGAATAATACATCTATTTTGGTTCCCGACTTGACCGACCTACTCTGACTCCTCAAATTTAAGCTTGTTAGCATGTTCTGTCAAAGAAAGTCAATATCAGTACTTATCTATCATTGAAATAATTGTATTCAAACAAAGTAGTCTATACACTAGAATTAAAAAAAAGAAGATAATGTAATCTAAGGACTCACATCAAATATAAACTTGTTGCATTCACAAAAGAATTCATAATGCATTCACAAAGAATCATAGGTTTGTCAACTATATAGATCTCTACCTCGAAATAGAATAAATAGGATTTTAACAAGTTATAATGTTGGCTAGGGGATGAATGAGACAACTATAGAATATGATTTATACTCTCTAAGCACTTTGCTCTTTCTACACTTCATCCCCCACTATTTTCTTCTTCTTATTCTAATCTATCTCTTCAATTATTTTCACAAGTAATTCTCATCATATGAGGAACGTTTCAATCATCATTTTTAAAAAAAATAAAAATTAAGCAATTATTTTTCACGTCACGATAATTTAAAGAAGGTCTTGTCATCACGTAGCAACTATCATTGATCATCATCATTATATTCGACCATCTCTTTTGTTCATATTTAGCAGTTATAACACAATCCAAGCTACAATACTCGAGAAAGCGAAATGTAAAAATTAAGAATTTAACAAATAGGCCAAGACAGTAATACGTCTCCCAAATGAAAAGTCATGAGTTCAAAGGCTAACTACTCGTAACAATATCTAAGTAGGTTAAAATTCACAATACATATGAAAAAAAATTAATCAATTATCATATTTTAAACAGAGCAACACTTATTATTAAGATGCTCTTATAGGAAAAGTCTCAACCAAATTGAACCAATTGTACTCTCAAGATAGACAAAGTATCACGAACTATAAATAAGAACAAACTATATGTATATTCACTATCCTGAACCTAGTTCCAAAAAATTTCTTATTTTATTTAATACTTACATACTCATAATAGTACTACTGAAAATGGAACCTAAATATGCTAGTATCAGATAAGTCAAACCTAAAGAAAGAAATTAAATACCATTTTTTTTTTTAAAAAAAAATACCACGCAATTCAAGAGTTGGAAACCTAAATAAGCCACAAAAGTGTGAAAATGACCAAAATAAGCCACTATTTTAGTTAATAACTAAAATAAGCTTAGTGGAAAAAAAAGTTCCACTTTATCTAATTTTTTAAACGTTTTCCGTTAGTATCATAACGTGTATTTTTAATGTATAACGGAACTTTTTCTTACACTTTATAAAGTGTATTTATAAAGTGGAACTTTTTCTTCCACTTTATAAAGTGGAGCTTTTTCTTCCACTTTATAAAGAGGAACTTTTTCTTCCACTTTATAAAGTGGAACTTTTTCTTCCACTTTATAAAGTGGAACTTTTTATTACACTTTATAAGAGGAATATTTTTCACGTTTCGAAAAAGCTTTTTCAGTGTTGTCATACAATTATGTTGATTTGACATGTCATAAAACGGAAAAAAATATTACACTATGTATTTTTATTTTTTTTATTTTGAAAAAACTTTCAATCTCTATTTAAGGTCGTTTAAAATGATTGATATCACCTACAACATAAAATCTTCTATATTTTGTTCATTCAATCTCAAAAAAAAATGTCTTCTACGCCTAAAGTTAAAGTTTCAATTTATTGGGATGACGAAATTATACATGACGGAAATACCGTTTATTATAATTGTCCTCCCAAACATAATGCTAAATATCCAATTAATGTTCGATATCATAAATTCATTTCATCAATTTATAAAAGAATGGGTATAAACAGTACTGATTATAATTTGATTATAGTCGGAAAATACCCTACTTCATTTTTATCACAAGGAGGGTTCCAAATGACTACATAGATCAAATCAAGTTAACAATACTTGAAATCTATGTTAGGAAGGAGCCTAAGATTAGTCAACAACGTTCTCATTTATCAGTCGATGTCAATCCCCAATTAGAAAATCGTAATAACGTTGATGAATTTCCAATAACTCAATCTGCTGATTTTCCTAACATGACTCATTATCAAAATATTCTTACCGGCCGATATGATTTTGATTTAAATGAAACTATCAATGAAAGTGATCGGTAATGCTCAATAATTATATTTCAATCATTATTTGTTGATTTTGTCAATTATTTATTAGTTTATATGATTTATTTTTCTTATTATTATATATTTTGTAGCGGTTTACCTCAGCAAGATAGGAATATTGCTCCAAGTTATGGATTAGATAATTATTTTGGTCAGTCATCACACTTTGAAATGACGGAAAATGTTGGAACATCCTCAAATTTTCATGTCTCGCCTGCTTTTGGTGCAGATGATTTTCAGTATGTTCAACGTTTGATTTTTTTTTATTGAAGTAAGTTAATTGCATGAGCGAAATATTTATACTTTTTTACATATATAGGGAAAATATTACACAAGATGAACCCATTGATCCTGTGAATATTGATGATCGTGACCTTCCTAATTATGGCTCATCTTCAGCTAGTGATAGTGATGATTTGCCTAATGCTGAGGAATCAGGAGATAATGTTCCATTTGAGGCATCATCTAGTGATGATGATTTTTCGACTCTCAATCGATCGCCAAGACCAATGTCCAGGAGCCCGTTTCGTAATCATGAAATTCCTTATCTTGATCATCTCCCGGATGGTTCAGATATCTTTGGTGATACATATGATGAGTATACATCACAACGTACGTGGCATGAACCAGAAGATTTCATGAATGGTGCTATTTATATTGAAAAAGGCATGTTATTTAATTCAAAGAAGCAGTTGCAAAGAGCAGTTAAACTTCTACATTTGAAAGTAGCAAGGGAGTACTTTGTTATTAAATCGACAAAAAAATCATGGCGACTTGTTTGCAGGCGTGTAGAACAAGGATGCCGATTTAGGTTGACTTCTTTTATTGATAAACATACTAACATGTGGAAAGTTGGAAGATACATTGAAGAACATACATGTGATATGGGTACATGTCGCGAAGGACATTTCAACTTGGATGTTGAGATGATTGCTAACGTCCTCCGTGTTGATATAGAAAGAACGCCAAGGTACTATTTTATCCTTAGATGATTCTTATTTAATAAGAAAATATTCATTTTTATTTGATAATTAATATTATTATTACTTTTCAGGTTTCCCATCAAAGACTGTCAAACAGCCGTTCTTAAAGCATATGGCATTTCGATAAGTAGAAGAAAAGCCTATCTTGGTCGCAAGCGGGCTTTTGAAAAAGTCTATGGTACTTGGGAGGGTTCTTTTGCCGAGTTACCGAGGTTCATGGAAGCTTTGAAACACTTCAATCCTGGAACAATAGTAGAATGGAAAACAGAGCGGCGTGTCGATGTCATTGAACATGTATTCAACTATGTGTTTTGGGCTTTTAAACCATGCATTGATGGGTTTGTGCATTGTCGTCCTGTTATATCGATCGATGGAACACATGTCTATGGAAAATATGATATCAAGTTGTTGATTGCGATTACAATAGATGGTAACGGCTCTATATTACCTTTGGCATTTGCAATAGTTGCAAATGAGAGCATAGAGACATGGACTTTATTTTTGGATCATTTGCACTTGCACGTTGTCAAGGGTCGTAGAGGGGTCACATTGATATCAGATAGGCATCACGGAATACTCTCATCCGTGTATAATTCTCCGAATTGGCAGGCTCCATTTGAGTTTCATCGTTTTTGTTTAAGACATTTGAAGGCCAATTTTCAAAAAAAATTCAAAAATATCACTTTGAACAACCTATTATGGGCAGCTGCAAATCACTGTCAGGAGAAAATTTTTTTGGAAAAAATGGAAATGATCAAGGAGATTAGTGCGAAGCATATGTGTGGCCAATGAAGAACGATCTTGACAAATGGACATTGCACAGGGATGGAGGTAAGAGATGGGGCATGCTGACAACAAACAGTTCTGAATCATTCAATGTCTTCTCAAATCAGCAAGGGGTCTGCCAATTACTGCAATGGTAAGACTCACTTACAATCAAATTGTGAATCGATTTGTTGCAAGATCAAAATTTGTTAATCATCTAGTACGGGAAAAGCAACAATGGATGCCTAAACCATTCAAGATTTTTGAGGATAATCGAAAAAAGTCACAACGTCACACACTGATCAACTATCACCAACAAAGGGAAAACATATTTGAGGTGCAAACACATATGCATCATGGTCGTGGTGGTAATAAGCACATTGTAAATGCATCACAAGGAAAATGTCAATGTGGTAAATAGCAATCATACCATATTCCGTGTTCTCATGCAATAAAGGGATTTGACCAAATTGTTTATCAAGCATGGGAGCATATGGCACCAGAATTCACTGTGCGTAGCTACAAAAATGCCTACTTTGGACAATTCAATCCACTCGGCGATGAAAAGTATTGGCCTGATAGTCCCTTTCTTATGATAGCAAATAAAAATTATTACGAAAAGTGGGCGTAAATAAAACCACCATATACAAAATGAAATGGATGTTCCTGCAAGTACACTCACTCGCAAGTGCTCAACGTGCAAACAAATAGGCCATGATAGGCACAACTGTCATTAACTATGACATAATCATGAAAAATGCTTCCTATTATTAATCAAAATCTAACAAAGAATAACGATATAACTCTCTCGGCTTTCAGCTCAAGTTGGTGAAATAACTTGAGTCTGCTAACTCCAAAAGAAATTACTAAAACAAAATCACAGAAATAGTAATTATCCTCATTTAGAAAGAGGGAAATAAGTGTTATCATTCCAATTAGAAATCTAAATTAGTTATTTGCATTTATTTGCGATCAACTAAGCACTATTAGCTGACTAGATATCAAGAACATAATCGATATGAAAATTAGTCATTATGATATTTTTTTTGTTTGAATAATGAAGCGAGATGGACAATGAAGATTAGTGATATAGCCGATCCAACTTGCTTGATATTGAAGTATGGCAGGAGTTATTGTTGTATGAAACCTATATATTTTAGTATAGTATTCCAATCGAAGCAGAACGGAGATTGAGATAACATATAGCTCTGATGGGTAGAAACATAGTATACCGGGGGGATCTACATGTGCAAGTTTTCAGCTGGCATGTGATGCAGCATCAGAAAAGGGGTAGAAATGCGCGCTTTCATGTTCAGATGTGTGCTTACTGAGCTTCTCTTGTTTATATCTCATCGCTAGTTCCACCGAGCTTTTCCTTGAATTACTAGCAAAAATCTGCACAAGTCGCTTTGGAGAAGAAGAGAAAAACAATAAAGCTCGAGCACTTAAGAGTTGCCGTAAAAAAGCATAAACCTACGAGTGGTTTCCTTCTCGATTCGCTTCCCATGCCTTCACAGCCGTTGGATCGGTCTTTGAAGGTTCAAAGTTGTCCTCGATCATCCACAGATAATCCACTTCCTTCCGAAACTCGAAGAATTGAGGCATTTTTTCAAAAGTGTACTTAAAACTGTGTTTACAATCTATTTCCAGTAGTTGTGTGAAATTGTTATTCACATTCAGTGTAGGGCTTGTGATTATAATTTGAAAAGATATTGTTGTTTTCGAAAAAAATAAAAAAAAATAACTTAATCGGTAAATCATAAAGCTTATCGACATTGCTACATGGCTGGAAGATTCAGAGAGCTATTGAAGAAATACGGAAAGGTAGCATTGGGTGTTCACTTCTCTGTTTCAGCAGCTTCAATTACAAGTCTTTATGTTGCTGTCAAGAACAATGTAGACGTTGAAGCCCTGTTCGAAAAAATCGGAATGCCAGGTTTATCAAAAGAAAAAGTAGATGAAATTTCCTAATTCACTCCAGCAAGTGATTTCCTCTGCTGGGTTCGTTATCGAAGAACCCTTTAATCAGGATGGTGTGGCGGCGCCGACACCAAAACAGAGGAATCGTACTGCTGAGCTGGCGGCGTCAAGTGGCACTGCTCTTGCTGTAGTTGTGCTGCTTAATAAGGCTCTGTTTCCTCTTAGGGTTCCGATAACCCTTGGTCTTACGCCGCCAATCGCTAGGTTTCTTGCTAGGCGAAGAATTATCAACAACAGTGTATGATGAACATATATGTTTCTTCTAAACAATTTTTTGTTTTTTTTTTAAAAAAAATATCATTCTAAAAAATGTTTAATGTCCCACTTACAAGCAGAAATGAAGAGAATGCTAAATCAAGATGTTAAAGAATGCTAAATCAAAAATACTATACTAACACAAGATGAGATAAATGAAACACATTCTAAATAAAGAAAATATGAGATGCTAAAGAAATACCTAACGAATTGTTATGTTGTCGGATTGTGCTACTCCGAATTTTTGATTTATTTATTGTGGGACCGCTTCATTTGTCGGATTGGGACCATCAATGTTCATCTTCAAGTGTAACATAGATGTCATGAAAGTGAAAGAAAGAAGGAGAAGGTGAAAAGGTAAAAGTAATTTTCTATAAAGTGGAAGATTTTCTTCCACTTTACAAAGTTGAACTTTTTCTTCCACTTTACAAAGTGGAAGATAAAGTTCCACTTTGTGAAGTGGAAGAAAAAGTTCCGTTATACATTAAAAATACACGTTATGACCTAAGGGAAAACGTTTAGAAAATTAGATAAAGTGAAACTTTTTTTTTCACTAAACTTATTTTAGTTACTAACTAAAATAGTGACTTATTTTGATCATTTTTATATTTTGGTGGCTTATTTTGGTTCCCAACTCATCTACACTTCTCAGAAAAGAAGTGGTGCACAAAGCAAAATTGAGACAGGATATTAATTATCAAGTAGCATTAAAAAAGCACTCAAACAATCTTTTCACACATTTAAAATTGAGCATTATCTTCCATAAAAAATAAAAAGATAAAAAAAAATTCCTAGAAGATTGAAACATCAACATTCAACGGGGTACTCAAATTTCTCCCAACAATTGATATGATTCTTTATGCATAAATCTCACACTTAATTCCAAATTTATTTTATATATATAGTTTGCTTTTTTCATATCTCCAATATTATTAAATGAATAACTTTACTCTCATAATCGTATAAAAATAACACTAAAAAAACAGTAAAATTGAATTCCTTCCGATACACATCTGTTTTTATAACACGATACTACGAATTATTTTTTACCTTTAAACTTATGAATTGAACCCTTAATTTTGATCAGCGTACAAATATTTGCCAGCCAAAAAATAGATGAGTCTTGGGATCTCATTTGAGGAGTGTTTCGTTTTCTAGCTAGATGACCTTAAAAACGTTAGAATAGAAAATTCTGTACCTCTTATCTTGACTTCGTTATATTTTATATA
>NC_028647.1:13426711-13482219 GCF_001406875.1 Solanum pennellii
TATATATATATATTCATAAAGATCGATTCCTATTTAATTGATATTGATTTTAATAAACTTTTATGTATTGCAGATTTTACAAAGTTCTAATAACTATTTTATGTAATATATCCATTGGATGTGTAGTTTTTGTTGCTTTACATATTCATATTTATTTACATTTCTGATATTTGGTGCATGCATGGTCCATTGGTCCAATTTTAATGTCACTGCATACTAGAAGAAATAGTAAAGTATAAATAATATGTTTACCATTTCATTAGTAAATCATTTAAATTGTGGATCTTATGCCGATCATGTTTTGGGTTTAAACAAAGAGGGTTGTAGAAAATCAAACTTGTGATTAGGCCAAAAGACAATATTATATTTCACGTATACCTATAAATGCAAAAAAATTCTTTTGTCTTTTGATTCTAGGTGATTTGGTACGTTTTTGAGTTAAATAACAGGAACAACAACTTTTCAAATTAATTTTTGATTATCCTTTTTGTTATTCCATATCCAATTATTAGGAAGATATTCTTTTTTCTATTTCCAACTATAAGTATACAATACAACAATATTATCATTTTTAATTTTATAATAATTTTTCCAATTTTTGACTATACATTAACTTGATGTATGTAATGCAATAGATGTTATTTAATGCTTCAACTTTAACTTTTCTTCAGAAATGTTTCAACCAAGATCTACCATCACAATACATGAATTTGGTTTGAGATAAGATTTTACATTATAAAACATGGATAGGGATGTGTTATGTATATATTTTTAGTACTTATTAGTTATGGTGTGATAATTTTATAAGATATAATACTTTCAAGTTCACAACAAATATTTGGGAAGATTTTCAAGTTCAGCACAAATATTTGGGAATATAGTATTATTATATTTACTAGTAAGAATTAGTTCAAATCAATGAGATTTTTTTTGTGTTTTTGCGATACTTTACCTTGGATATTGTTGCAAGAAACTTTATTCATTAATATAAATATTGAGTAGTTCAATTCAAATTTTGAAGTATTTCTACACTTAGGGTAATTTACAAGCTTATCAAAGTTCAATATAATAACTCACAAATTGCATATTCAAAAATTAATGTAAAAGTTACACCTAATAAAATTTATGTTTTGAGCAATTGAGTTTTTTCTTCTTCCAAATCTACGTCCAATAATCAAATCCACTACTCTTTTTTTTTTTTCATGTATAGTTATTTCATGAAAGCACAAATTCATATATAAGTTACAAAAATTTTAAAATATTTTCTGGAAGATATACTTGATAAACTTGAAGCCTTTGATGTTTAGGATAAATATTTATATCCTATAAAAAACGGAGAAGAGAAAATCACACTCCATAACTAACTAAGATTCTATACTACTTAATATAAGGATACTATTTGACATTTACAAAACAAAATAAGATTTACCAAATATAGCTGATCTAGGAAAAATAAAAGACGTGTGGGCAGCCCTTTCCCCTTTTCCTCCTTCACACCATTTCTTAAAGGCATAAACATGTTTTTCATAAAACACATAGTTATTGTACACAATTTTTTTGATGTATGTGTCACTCGTATCATTAATTGCTTATTCAAAAGAACTTTTTGAATAAGTTATTTATGATGTGAGTGTCACGTATATTTCTCTTATATTAGAAAAGGCTTGTTTTGATATGCCTGTTTCACTACTTTAAAGGATATTTTTGTCTTTTCAATTTCCTATTATTACTACGTGTCTTTTTCCGTGTTTCCAATTTACACCTCACTTGTCTTCATCACTTTATACTCCATGATTCTTTGCACATCAAGTTCTTTCTCCTTTCTGCAGCATTCTATTCAGGTAAGTCTTTTCCGTATTTTCGTTTAGTTTTCCGTATCATCTGTTTTTCTTGAAATTGAAATTCAGAAATCTCTCCAAATTATCACTCTTTCACCAAATTTGACCTGGTTGTGTCAACATTTGTCTTTTTCCCATTTGGGTTTGCTATTGATGTTCGATTTTCCTTGTGCTTTGGAAGTCCCAATAATTTTAATCCTTGTGCTTTCAATTTTGACTAGGTAATTAAGCTTTTCCTGTTCTATGTTTCCTTGGTTATTCCTATTTCAGATTTTTGTTGTGTTTCTTCATATGCAGTAATTAATTTGGTTTTTTCCATCGAAATTAACTTTATGGGTTTCTTTATTTTAGTTAGGTGTTTTTTTAAAATTTCATACATGGGTTTTCCATCGCAATCAATTTCAGGGCTATTGTAATTTAGCTTGGAGTTTCTTCATTCATTACATTGATATTTAGAAATTTTTTTCACTTGTTGTGTCAAGTTAAGGATCTACAATAAGAGGAATTGACCTATTGATCTATCAGTAGATTTAGGATAAGCATACTAACCTTTAGAGTTTAAATTATCACTGATATATGAGTAAAATTCATTTTACTGGTTGGAAAATCAATAGAAAAATTTCAACAAAAACTATGCATATCACGAGTTTGAACTCTATGCTTGATACAAAGTCGAGGAAAGTATTTAAGTTGGATTAGTAGGATCATAACGAGGATTTTGAACTCTGTCCTTGACCTAAAATCGGGGAAACTATTTAAGTGGAATCATAATGAAGGGGCATATCCGTACTCTTGACTTTTCTAGATGAACAACCGAATAAAAATGAGTCTCTTCTTGACTTAAAGGATTTCTCTTAGTTTTAGCCATATAGTTTTCTAATTTTATGATGAGGCTTTATGTTTACTTCTTAAAAAGCTCGCATGCTTCAAGATTGAAGTATATGATCCAGCCCTACTATGAAACGTGATTTCAAAACTTGATATTATAGAAAGCTTTCAAATTTTGATTCCAATGAATATACACATATAAACCCCATCACTAACTTTGATCTTAGGTGCAAGAGTTGTAGTACATGACCCCTATTCCAGAATAGGTGACAAAATATTGTCTTATTGAAATACCATTTGAAACATTGGCAGCTCACACTTTCAAACACGCAAGTATTATCTTTTTTTAAAAAAATATTATTCTATGTGTTGACACCCAATTTCGACCCCCGGGCGAAGGTTAATTTATCGAGCTACTTCAAGTTTAAACAGTCTAAAATAATTAGTTTCATAAAAGGTAATGAAATAATAATAATAATAATAATAATAATAATAATAATAATAATAAAAGATAATAATGACATTGGGCGAGACTCTTATTATTTCGTTTAAATGCGTTACTTTTAGCTTAGCCTTATAATAATTTATGTTTTAAACTAATTATTTTATATGTAACTCGATTATTCTATTTTTGTTAAAATTAAGAAGCTCGTCAAACTAATTAATGTTCATTCATCTCTTTTGTTTACTTCCGTGGAATTTGCCAAGTGATCTAACTCGGCTAATTTTTTTGATCCTAAAGCCATTTTGGGGCCCTTATAAAATATTTTGTTGGCAATCTCATTTGCCCATCCCACATTCAAATGCTCATTTGTTCTCCAATGCAGGCGCAATGCTTTTTCTTGTTAAATTATAAGAAGCCCAAGAATTTCGAGACAAGCCCATTTCCTTTAAACCCATCCCTTAAAGCAGCAAATTTCATTTGTCCAATTTCAAACCCAATTCTCCAGCCCATACCCCTTTGAACCTCTTCCAGAGAAGAGCATAAACGACTTTAGCGTCAACAGTAGACGCGTGAAGAAAAAGGGGCAGCAAACGCTGTGCTTGACGGAACCAACACGCCTCCTCGTCTCCTTTATACTGATTTCAGCTTTTAGTTGTACGATCGTACGCCTCCAGCTGGAAGAGACCGTTTCAAATCGTCCTTGCTCGGGTGGATGGGTGCCACGTCGAGTGTAAGGACGAAGCGAAATAATCCGAGCCATCCTCTACCATGTTGTCCGGATTTGGATAAGTTCTCGTACGAAAGGCAACTGCCTTTGTCCTAGAGGATTCTTTTTGAGTTTGCCCTTTTCACCCCATTTTCGAAAACCCTAGTTTCTTCTCCTATAAATACATTCTTATTGTTCTTGGAGGATTCTTTGTTTTGTTTCTTTGCTTGTATAATGTGAAACTTGTCGGCATCGAACGGGGATTAACTTAGTCATAAATATGTGAATATTGTTCCTCGTGTGGGTTTTCAAATATGGAGATCGTAGTTAGAACGTGAGATTTGCCTGTTCTGTTGTATGAGGTTCAAAAGTTATCTTTTTAACTGTCGAGTGTGATCATGGTTGTTGAGTGTTGCCATGTCGTAGTCTCTAGAGCTGTTGATTCGAGAATGTCGTCCAAGCATGTATGTGTGAACCTACTGTCCTATATGAAATTTTGCAGCCATAGACGGTAGCAACAGTTGATCCCCTCACTCCCTGCCTAATGTTGTTGTTATTTTCGTTTTCCTGTGATGTTCTCTTCGCAATCCTTGTCTCGATATGTTGTGTTGTGTCACCTTCTTTATATCATTTTTGAGTCTGTTCATAGCATTGTTGTCTGCTTTAGTTCCTTCTCCTATAAGTTTTAAGTCGTGAATATTTGTTGATAAATATCGGGAAAATTGCTTTGGAGATTATGTTAGGTGTTAAAATATATTAATTCAATTTCGTATAGTTATAATCAGTTGAGCCTCTGTCTTATATCTATAGAAGTAGCTCCAATGTTTGCTTGGCTCCGACTTTAAAACCTTAGCTTAAACACGAGAACCCAGATGTCCAAGTTCTCATGATCTGTATCCATTTACTCCATTTGTTCAATTTAGTCTTTATTTTGGTGTCTATGTAGTCATGAAATTAGGTGGATTCCATGTTATTATTTTAGAAAAAAGAAGAAGCAAAAGTTGTTTAAATAGTTTTCTCTTCTTCCTCTGTATTGCATTTATTGATGTGTTTTGTAGTATTTGTTGGTGGAAAGTCGGAGTAGTGCCTCAATTGCTTATGCATTAAATGTTTGTCATTTGCCTTCAGTCCATTTTTTATTTATTATATTGCATATCATACACTAGTCTTGGTAGCCACAAAGGTGTTCATGCTTTTCTCTTGATAAGTGTAGTCTCACTTTCAAAAACTTAGTTTCATTTTTTGATGATTAATTACGTAGATTGTTGATCTTGCATTATTGGTTTCGAGAAAGAGTATTTAATAGGCCTCCCATAAGTGTTTTGGTTTGGTATGTGCTGTCTACATTTTGTAAATAAGTAACTCTGTCTTATCAAATTTTATTGTTCTCTCAAAAATACTAACTTCATATTTGCTTCTTTTCTTTGCATGTAAAAATCTGCCCGAGTCCTCGCAGACTTCATCCTATTTTCCATATTTTCGGGAGCTGTAAAAGCTCAATTTTCTTTGTCCGAGTAAGGCCTATTAAAATCGACGAACAAGTTTCGAAGTTGAAGACTCCGAAGCAAGTCGGAATAGTCGAGGAGATTAGATCGAAGAGATTAAATTTATTTTAATTGTCGTATTGTATTTATTTTGGGCCTAAGCCCTTGTTGTATTTTCTTTTCGTATTCATTTTTTTGTAATTAGTTTAGGACAGGTGGAAATGGGTCAAAAATCCAAAGCAGGTGGGTCCAAAATCCGGTCCAGGCAGATAGAATCAGGGTTTGGGCCCAAAATCTCTCTCTCTCTCTCTCTCTTCCGTGTCTTGTTGCCTATCTGTTTTATTTGTCGTTATTTCAAAGTTAGAAAGCTCCAAATCCCCGTCGAATGCCATGATGTCTTAGCAACTCAAAATTGAACCAAGTTTAATAGTTTAAAAATAATTTCTTGATTTATAAGTTTCTCTTAGATAACAACTAAGGAACTCACTTTCAAACAATTTCCAATAAATTTTATAAGTTAAGATTTAGCCAAACAAAGTTAGTTCTCGGATAGCCGTAAGTTAATGGACGTCTTAGGAGCTTTCAAACCTTCCTAAGACGTTAATAGCAATCCCTGAATCCTTTAATTGTTTTTCACTAGATATATCTGTTTAAAGTCTTTTGAAAACATTTGTTTTCTTAATTTTTTGAAAATTAAGTGGCGACTATAAAAAAGCTGAAAACACTACAAAAATATAATATTTTTCCTTTTCCGAATAAAATAGAAATGACGACTCTGCTGGGGAGTTGGAAGATTCTAACCTTAAAACTAACATTATTTGACTATAATTGCTTATTTGTTTACTTTATTATTGATATAATGTTGCATTATCATGACATTCTTTCGCCAAACGGCAAGTAGTTTGCATTAGGAATATGGAAGTTATGTGGCTTTCCACAGCTTCTTTTAGAAATACACAAAAAATTCATTTGGAAGTATCAAATGAATAGTTGGAATGCGGTCATGTGAAGTCGTTTGATAGTTTCACCCCGTTGTTTGTCCGACTCGGGTAAACGTCAATTTGAAACAAATCATAGCAAGCCTAAGATAGAGCAAAATCAAAACAAAAAATTAAGCATTATCCTAAGATGACTTAATACCAAGGAGTATTAAGTCCATTTAGTAAAAAACCGTCAAAATCGTGTCCAAGGTCTCCGAACTCACGACACATTATTTTATTTGACATTTGTATGATGTACGTGTGAAAACCAATTTGGGGTGGGTAAATCTAACTAGCTTCTGTTTTGTAGATACGGACCATTTTTTGAAGTTCGACATGATCATAGCAGCACCACCCCAACTCAAAATATGGTATGACAATCTCGACGGGGATCATAGAAGAACCCTCAATAAATATGTGGGTGCTCTGATAAATGGTTGACCAGAAACGGTTGAGGTCCTCACAAGATATTGTGATAGACAACGAATGGTGTTTCAATTTGGAATCGCTGAAATTACCCCGACTTTAGAGGAGATCAGAGACTGCATAGACATAGTAGGTACTGGGATAGAAAGAAGGGCAAGAAAACAAGAAGACATATTTATCCCTAATAAGCCTTCGATAGAAGATGTTGTGGACTGGTAAAGATTGGGGAAGAATTTTGCCTACTGGTGCCAAGAATCCCACATATCATTCAGAGATCTTTATATCAGATTTGAACATGCTAACTTCTACACCACTTAAAACCTGAGTTCAAGGTCTCCTATAGAGAATGGAACAAAATTCATCCTCTAGCATTTGTTGTAGAGTTATTGGGAAAGATGGTCTTCCCGCATAGCCCAAGTCTGAGCATCAATAACCGAGTTATAACACTCGCGCATACTCTATTCAAAGGGTACGTGAACCAAGGGACAACCAAATACTACCCTATAGCTCCAGTCATCCTGTCCGACATGTATCGAGCCTTGGGAAAGTGCAAAGAGGGGCATCGATACTTCGAAGGATGCAACATACTCCTTCAGTGGTGGATTCTCAGCCACTTGTCAAAGGGTGCCGGGACTCAGAAGCTGCATACTCTCGACAACAAGAACACCCTTAAAGATTTGAATGACATACTGTTGATATTCCGTGGTTTCACGGTATTTTTAATACTTTTTCCTTAAGTTTAATGTGTCCAAAAGCCTTTTTGTACTAATTTTTATGTAAGTTTCTCTTTATTTGCAGGAAATCTGTCTAAAAGATGAATGCAGAGGTTTTTGAGCAAGAAATGCAGAAAAATACCACCTACGGAGCTTGTGACGGTCCATCGTGCCCGTGACAGTCCGTAGATGGCATCGTAGTGCAGCTGCTGAAGGAAGATGGGGAAGTCTGACCAAGTGTGGGGTTACGGAGTGCGTGACGGACCGTCGTAGCCATGACGGTACGTCCTTCTGGTTCATCATGAAGATTAGAGAAGTAGTCCAGTACCCGAATTCCAAGAGTTCAAGTGTTATGGAACAGAGACCCCTGACGGACCGTTGTGACTGTGACGATCCGTCATACCTGACGTCGAGGGTAATGAAGAGAGCAGTAGAAGAAATTGCATAAGTATGGGACGAAAGAGTCCATGACGGCCCGTCGTGATCACAATGATCTGTCGCGAGGTCCGTCGACCCAGCCGCGATTTGATAGATTTCCAGCAAATAGAGTCCTTATTTAATTAGGTTTTTATTTTTTTTATAAATAGTTCAAAAAACCTTGTTTTGGGGGTTAGACTCTTGGTTATTTGAGCTTCTTTTGTGGATTATACTTGGTGATTATTATTACACTTCTGGAGAATCTTTAATCTTCAATTAACTTCAGTAATTGATTGTTGGTGATTTTGTTGATTAATCAAGTGAACTTCTGGATTTTATTCTTTCTCATTGAAGTAAGTGCATGAATTCTTATATTACATATTTGAATATTGTGATTATGACTATGGGTAACTAAACTCCATAACTAGGGTTGTGGGAACCATAGGCGAATAATGAGGTAAAACCTAACTAAAATAACAATTCTAGAATAGTGTCTTGCATGTATTGATAATTCTTTCGCTTAGAAGTCTTTTTAACGGATGGCCAACGTTAGAACTCGCCTTAATGCTACTTGCCGGACCAAGGAGGTAGATAATAGGAAAAGAATTATCAATATAGATTTAGTGTATACTATCTAATAGGCTAGTATTGATTGGTACGAGGTAATAACTTAGTCAAATATCGAATACGATGTTTAGTATGAGGTAAAGGTAAGGGTTAGTATAGCAACACCCGTAGCTGGACCAAGGTGCGGAGTGAAATTTTCTAGATGCCGGACCAAGAATTTAGAAATACATATCTTATCACTTTACATGCAAGATACTAGGAGAGAATTGTTATAGTTAGAATTATCAAGTGTGGAACACGTAAACCCTAGTTACTTTTATTAATTGATTAAACTCCAACATTTGAAGCTGTTAGTTGTCTCCTTTAATTTAGTTAGTTATTTTCATTCATTTAGAAGTAAAAAAAAACCCTTTTATTGTCTTTGCTTTCCAAGGAAACAATTGACTAAATAGTAGTAATAATAGATTGAAGTTAAGTCTGAACTATTTTCCTTGTGGGAACGATCCCAACATCATTAGTTGAGTTCTTTACTTGATACGACCGCTTTACTTCTTATTTGAGAAGTAAATTTGAGCGTATCAAATTTCGGCGCCGCTATCGGGGAAAGTAGCATTTAGATTAACTTAAACTTATTACTGTAGTTTAGTCAATATTTTCTTGATTTTACTTTGTTTTATTGTTTTTGATTTTTGCAGAACCATTTTCCTTGTATGCCAAATACACGGAGAGTAAAAGAACCCTTGTTTCCCTACGATCACGAATTAGAGCGTACACTACGCAACATGAATCGAAACTTGGGTATTAATGATGATGATCTAAACCAGAACATCCCAGCTCCGGTTGATGTTCATGGTCAGTTGTACTCGATGCTCCGGGTGAGAACCAACAGAGGGGACAGAACCCCGCTCCACGTCCCCAAGAATACTACAGAGGCTATGACAATATAGCAGACTCCAATGGGCCGCTTTTCTTGCCCCCTCTACCACCAGGCCACACCTTTGTGGTAACTAGTAGCCTGATGCAAATGCTCACTGCCAGAGGTTTGTTTTCAGGCTACCTTCTGAGGATCCACATGCCCATATAGCTAAGGTAAGGGCAGTGTGTAAAAGTTGTGTAGGGAGGCCTGACTTGGACTTGGATGTAATAAGGCTAAGAGTGTTTCCTCTCTCATTGAAGGGAGAGGCTGCTATTTGGTTCACTGAGCTCCCTTACAACTCAATTTTCACTTGGAACCAACTAAGGGACGTTTTCTTAGCACGCTACTGCCCGATCTCCAAGAAACTAAACCATAAAGACAGAGTGAACAACTTTGTGGCACTACTAGGAGAGTCAGTTAGTAGTTCTTGGGATAGATTCACCTCGTTTTTGAGAAGCGTCCCCAATCACCGCATAGATGATGAGTCACTGAAGGAATACTTCTATCGGGGACAGGATGATAATAATAAAGCGGTGTTGGATACTATAGTGGGTGGTTCTTATGTGGAGTGTCCTTATGCTGAGATTGCTGAAAAGTTTAGAGAAAATCTCCCGGAACAATAAAGCTTGGAGTACTAGGAAGTCAGATACTGGGAGAAACACCTTCGCAGTGCGATCCACTCAAAACCCAGCCACAGATGAGATTCGTGAAGAGATGACTCAGATGAGAACTGAGTTTGGGTTGGTATTAAAACATATCACTGGGGGTGCAGAAAAGATAAATGCACTTAACTACTTGTCTAAACCACCACCACCAAATGATGAATGCTATTATGCGGAGGATTCCTATGCAGTAAATGAGCAGACGGGGGGTTTCCGACCGAGTGCCCAAGGCTCAAATCAGGATAATTGGCGCCAAGGTCAAGGGAACCAAGGTTGGATCTATGGTAACTATAACCGTGAGGGTAATTATGTCCGAGATGGAAACTACAACCGCGACAACAACTTCAACAGGGGTAACTATAGTAATAGAAATGATAGGAATGGTCCCTATGTCCCTCCTCAAAATCGTGAAGTTACTCCTATGGATGGTGGAGATAGTATGGCGCGAGTTGAGGATATGTTGCACAAAATGATGAGGAGGTTCGATTCTAATGATGAGCACATTAAATAGTTAAGGAGTGATTTAGCGGGTATTGGGCAGAAAGTCGATACACATGCAATATCGATTAAGCAGATTGAGTTGTAAATGGACCAATTATCTGCGACTGTGAACACAGGGCAACCGGGCACTCTTCCTAGCAACACTATCCAAAATCCAAAAAATGATGCACACTGTATGTCAATCACTACTCAGGGTGGTAAGCAAACAATTGACCCACCTATGCCGTCTAATGAGGAAAAGGTGAGAAAGGATAATGATAAGGTGGTAGAGGGTAGTGGTGAAGTAGAAGATAGCACTGAAAAAGATGCAGAAGTCCCTATAAAGGTAATTTTCATGCCTAGACCCCCCCTTTCCTCAGAGATTAGTGAAAAATACTGGGGATGGTAAATATCGGCGTTTTATAACAATGTTGAAGCAGCTTTCTATCAATGTCCCTTTGGTAGAAGCTCTAGAACAAATGCCCAATTATGCCAAGTTTATGAAAGATCTGGTTACAAAGAAAAGATCGGTCACTTTCGAGGATGATGATAGAATGCAACATTGTAGTGCTATTGCTACAAGATCTCTCGTGCAAAAGAAAGAAGATCCGTGTGCATTCACTATTCCTTGTACAGTCGGGTCATTACATTTTGCGAAAGCATTATTTGATCTGGGGGCAAGCATAAATCTCATGCCCCTCTCTATTTACAAGAAGTTGGGTTTGGGTGACCCAAAGCCCATTGCGATGCGGCTACTGATGGCTGATCGAACAGTGAAAAGGCCTATAGGGATACTCCACGATGTGCTAGTAAAAGTGGAGTCGTTCATATTTCCGGAAGATTTTGTTATTCTTGATTGTGAAGTTGATTTTGAAGTGCCTATTATTCTTGGGAGGCCATTCCTTGCTACGGGTAGAGCCTTAGTTGATATGGAAAAGAGGCAGATGAAATTTCGGTTGAACAATGAAGAAGCGACCTTCAACATTTGTAGGTCCATGAGGCAGAGTGGTGAGCTCCAATCGGTATCTGCTATATCCTACAAAGAAAAGATGAAGAAGGATAATGACCTAAAAAGTGAAAAACAAGAGTTTATGGTTGGGGATTTGGTGCTTTTAGACAGTTCTAGGTTGCGTTGGCTTCCGGGCAAACGGACTGGCCCTTACTTGATTACCCAGGTATTCCCTCATGGAGCAGTTGAGTTAGAAACCAAGGAGGGAGTGCGGTTTAAGGTAAATGGAGAACGAATAAAACTCTATTTTGGGCATACTGCATCGGTGAATGAAGTGATAAAGGCATACCATCTTGATGAAGGCTGAGTAATCAAGTGTCCTCAGTCGTGCCGCGACGTTAAATCAGGCACTTGTTGGGAGTCAACCCAATACTTATAGTTTTTATTTTTAGTAATGGTAGCATTTTCTTCTAATGGGTTTTAAATTTTCAGGCACATCACCAGGAAATTATGCAGAAAATCACTCTGCAGCATTAACTGACGGATACATCGACGGACCGTCATGCATGCGATGGACCGTCGCATGAATCCGTCGTGCCAGGTACGTCTTTCTGTTATTTTCAAAACTAGGGCACACACGACAGAGCCAACGACGGACTGTCACAACTACGACGGACCGTCGTCGGGGACTCGTCGCGCCATTAATGAAGCGTACCCGACCCGCCCGACTGGGTTTTTAAAAATGTTCTTAACATTTAAAAACCCCACCCCTTCATTTCACCCATTTCCTTCCCTCTTCCTCCCACTTCCCTCCCTTTTCAACTTCCAACTTCCTACCTCTCTTTCAACCGATCATTTTCCCATATTCCTCAATTCCTTAAATCCACTCTTTACTAGTCGGAGTCTGCTGCTGAGGTTCTTTACTTGATCACCAAGTACCTTCCTCGCTTGTTTTTCTCAAATTCTCAGGTATGTATCTCTGATTTCTACCCATTCACATTGAATTTTTATTTATCAATTAGTATTAGCCTATTTCTTATTGATGGGTTCATTCTTTAATACATATTCTGTCTGACCTAGGTTGAGAATCCTCAAAATTGCCTTGTCAAAACTCTAAAAATAGGTACTTTAGCATTGCTAGTTTACTAGGTATTTGGGTTAGACACATGTAGGTTAAAACACTAAAATTTCCATTTGGGTCATAGGGGATGATTGTGACATCCCCAGTTCTGTCACTGAATGACAGAACGATACCCCGATGACGGACCGTCGTACCCACGACAGACCGTCATAGGGTCCGTCCCGACATCCCCAACACCCCACTGTCCAAATTTCACCAAGTGTCCACCAACAGACACATGCCACGACGGTCCGTCTTGCACAACCGTTCTGGTTGTCAGAGACCCTATTCCTAAGGGTCTCTCACTTTTTCTAAGTGTCCTCCAACGGACACATGCGATGGACCTCCGTTCCCACGACGATCTGTCCTGCACAACCGTTCTGTTTGTCAGAGACCCTGTTCCTAAGGTCTCCAACTTTTTCCAAGTTTCCTCCTATGGACATCTACAACGGACCGTCATACCCTCAACGGTCCGTCCTGCATAACCGTCATGACGGTCAGAGACCCTGTTCCTAAGGGTCTCCAACTTTTTTTCCAAGTGTCCTCTTACAGACATATATGACAGACCGTCATACCCGCGACGGTCCGTCCTGCATAACCGTCATGACGGTCAGAGACCCTTCTCCTAAGGGTCTCCATACTTTTTTCTAAGTGTCCTACGATGGACATATATGACAGACCGTCATAATCACAACGGTCCATCCTGCTTATCCGTCATACTTGTCAGAGACTTTCCTTCAGGGGTCTCCACATAAACATAGTTTGAAGTAATACATGACGGACCCCATGACAATTCGTCGTACTCACGACGAGCCGTCACCTGGTCCGTCGTGTTTCAGTGTTACTATAGAAATGTCATTATATCTTGTCTCTTTTATTTATTTTGTGTTGTTTTGCTTGTCTTGTTTGCTCCTTCTAGTACTAATAGTGTTTCTTTACAGGTACTATCTATTATGGCACCAAAATAAGATCGATCTACGTACGTGGACGATCAAAGTCTGTCGCCCCGTCTGCCTGCCTGGTCATTGCCTCTGATGATGAGCGTGACCCCGAGTACATGCCCCCAGGCACTTCCACCCCATCCCGAGCAGCACGTGCTGCCAGAGCCACACCCAGAAAGGTGGCGTCCGACGTAGTCACTGCCTCCCAGTCTGATGAGGAGCGCACACTGACCGGCACACCTTCTGGGTCAGCTACTCATGAAGAAGGAGCGTCTGGCTCCTTAGGAGTTTCGTGGTCGGAGGAAGCCTCCGCATCTGCTGAGGTCCCTGCACCCGCCACAACTGCACAGTCTGCCTCGTCTGATGTAGCTGACAGTTCTGAATCCACACCCGGCTCACTGACTCGTGATCTCACCCCGGTTGCCGACCAGCCCAACTGGTGGTGTGTCGACGGGCAGTATCAAGTCTATTCAGACGGAAAGTTTCTCAATGACAAAAGAGTCATGACACGGACCCTTACATTGGAGAGGCGGGTCGTTACGGGAAGTCTCTCGACTATGCCAGAGATCCACAATCTCTTCACCAGACATCGAATGGAGTGGACAGCGCGTCCGTTGGGCCCTTATAGTGAAGAGTTGGTCTGAGAGTTCTACGCCTTCTACGTGGCTACTCTCAGATCACAGATTGATAGGCGGGCTGCCCCCGCCAAACAGGCCCCACTGGAGCATGTCCGAGTACGTGGATTCAGGTTGATATCTCCCTGCCTGCCATCCGTCGGTATCTATACGGAGAGGATGTTGATGCCAACTAGACCCCTCTCATCGCCGAGTTTGACTACCAGTGGCAAATTGTCAAAGATGTCCAATTCTTGCGTGAGCCATCGCTTAGAGAGACCACCAAGAGGTGGATGGCCCTGCACTTGTCTGTTGATAGAGAGGGTGCTAACTGGGTGACTGAGCTGAAGGGAGCCATCAAGAAAGCTAATCTGACCTTCACGGTGAAGTTTTTATGGTTGATTGTCCGCCACTGCCTTTTCTCCCACAACCGCTGATAATATAGTCACATGGGATCGTGCAGTACTGATGGCGGCAATGATAGCCGGGTTTGAGGTGGACTTTGCTTGGCTTCTACAGACGGTCATGCACGAGAGGGTTTTTAAGGTCACAACTACTTATCCTTTTCCGTGCATGATATTTTCTCTATGCAGGTCCGCAGGTGTGCCTATCTGGCACGTTGATCCGCTCAAGACCCCGATGGGCACTATTGATATCGGCCTCATCAGGGATGAGGCCAATGAATTGGATCCACGCAGAGGGCCCCTTCCAGAGTTACCTCCACTTGGTGACATTTGGGCTGATACGGTAGCACAGGCCCGCACGGCTACGCAGACGGCTTCCACTGACACTTCCTCGGTCGAGTCTATCTCGGGTAGTAGCACTGCCCCGAGCTCCTCTCGCTTAGCCCCTTCCCCGCTCTGGTCCGGCTTGCTAGGGTCCAGAAATTAGAGGCACAGATGGCTACACTTCTTCATCACATCCAGCCTTGGATGCAGAGGTCTATTGCTGAGGCAGAAGAGCGCTTGGAGCGAAAAATGGTCCAGCACACAGAGCAGAAGATCGCTGAGGTTCATCAGCGCTTGGATGCTTTTGAGTTGCGGGTGATAGACCGGCCATCCCCTTAGGTGGATGTGTCGACCCTTCAGGCTGCGGTCGACAGCCTTCGCGCAGACATCGATATGATCTTAGAGGCTAGGGTGCCTGAGTCTGAGGACCCTTCTCCAGAGCCTACTGAAGACATATTCGCCACTTCTGAGATTCCACCACCTCCACCTCGAGAGCATGCCAAGAGGCGTAAGGGTCGAGAGGAGGATGAGGCTAGAGCACGGAATAAGGAGCGCCGTGAGATGGAGGCTGCGAGGAGAGCCTCGCTTGCTGATGAGGAGGCGCGTCGGATGAGAGCTGCAGAGTTAGCTGCTGGGGTATCTAGCTCCAGAAATGTGGAGATAGCGGGAGGCACTGCTGATAGTGCTGTTGCTGATGAGGACACTACTGAGGGTGTCCAGATTACAGAGGTAGAGGGTTCTGGGGAACCGGGTCCACCAGCTTGCTGATCGTCGGCGCTTCGCGCCCAGGTTTGCTTCACCTACCACTCTTGCATTTCAATTTTTTTATGCATTGTAGACAATTACATGTCTTTTTGTTGGGGGTGGGGTAAATGGAAAGTGAGTGCTAGGGTGAAGTCTGAGTAGCCCAATTCACTATCCTCTTTTGGGATTTTCTTGCCTGTGTTCTTTTTCCCCAAGAGACTGATTATTTTTACTGTTGAACCGGCATGTCTATATCTTGTGTACATAGTTTATTTATGATGCATGATGGCTAAAATGATATCCTCATGAAATGAAAATGATGCATGACTAGGCATAATAATTGATAAATATGTGGCTCTAAGCATGACATAGAGGTACACCACTGCATGACCCTAAGTCTAAAATTCAAACTAGGTGTCTTATAATCTGGTAGAGTAATGAGATGTCAAGTGAGTGTGAGGAAGATTTGAATAGTCCACTATTTGTACTGAGCTAGAACTTGTCTGGTTAGTCCTGCTAAAAGTAAGCTGTAATAGACAATTAGGAAAGGATCATAGGCCCTTGTTCAAAATAGCCCATTTTTAGCCTAAATAAAAAAAAACAAATGAAATTAATCCTTCTTTGATCCAAATGATTTGAGCTTAAACTAGACCTTTCTTTTTCACCCCAACTGATCTTTTCTGGGAATAATGTGTTAGCCTTGGTCCCTCCTTGAACATGTGCACCTCAGCTTATGCCAAAAGCATAAGTTGAGGGAGGTTAATGCACTAAACAACCTTTTTATGGCCCTGACCCAACTTTAGGTGTTGTGTACTTTGACTCATGGCAAAGCCATGAGTTGAGGGTGGCTATTATGAGGAATGCTCTGGAAAGTGGGGTTGAAAGAACAAAGAGAGAAAAAGAACAAAAGTAAAGTGACTCAAGAATCAGTTGAAAGAAAAGTGAAATAAAAAAAATACAATAAATACAAGCAAGAAAAGAAGAGAGTCACTTACATAAATGAAGAAAGAAGGGAAATAACAAGGTAAAAGAATATGGGAAATTGGGAGAAATAAAATGATGAAAAGAGGTATGTTTAGCCGATATGTCAAGGAGGACAAAAAGTCACTAGAGTATACCTAAATATACCCTACCTAACCCTGAGCCTATGTTACAAGCTAAAAAAGTCCTATCATGATCCTAAAAGTTGTATAACGAACTTAAAGCAGTGAAAATAAGGGCAAGCTTATGGCAATATGTATGAATGAGTGTGAATTTGTTCTGAGAGTGAGTGTTGAAAAGTAATACTTATACTCAAACTGAAATCATTGTGTGAAAAATGAGGATATTGTTTTGAAGAGAGGACACTAGTTGCAATACCGGAAATATTAGCACCTCGGTGAGAAATTGAAGAGGATAGGTGTTAGTGCATGGTGAGTCTGTGTCATGTTCTGATTCCACATATTCAAGCCTAATACTAATAGCATGCATAAATATGATGAGATTGATCGGGATTGATAGCCAAATGATTGCGAAAGATAAAACATGGATACTATTGTACAAAGATTTTGTATTGAGTCATAGTGCATCGCTTGAGGACAAACAACGAATTTAAGTTGAGGGTGTTGATATACCGTGGTTTCACGGTATTTTTAATACTTTTTCCTTAAGTTTAGTGTGTCCAAAAGCCTTTTTTACAAATTTTTATGTAAGTTTCTCTTTATTTGCAGGAAATCTGTCTAAAAGATGAATGCGGAGGTTTTTGAGCAAGAAATGCAGAAAAGTACTACCTACGGAGCTTGTGACGGTCCATCGTACCAGTGACTGTCCGTAGGTGGCATCGTAGTGCAGCTGCTGAAGGAAGATGTGAAGTCTGACCAAGTGTGGGGTTACGGAGTGCGTGACGGACCGTCGTAGCCATGACGGTCCGTCCTGCTGTTTCGTCATGAAGATCAGAGAAGTAGTCCAGTACCCAAATTCCAAGAGTTCAAGTGTTATGAAACGGAGACCCCTGACAGACCGTTGTGCCTGTGATGATCCGTCATACCTGACGTCGAGGGTAATGAAGAGAGCAGTAGAAGAAATTGCATAAGTATGGGACGAAAGAGTCAATGACGGCCCGTCGTGATCACGTTGATCCGTCGCGAGGTCCGTCGACCTAGCCGCGATTTGACAGATTTCCAGCAAATAGAGTCCTTATTTAATTAGGTTTTTATTTTTTTATAAATAGTTCAAAAAACCTTGTTTTGGGGGTTAGACTCTTGGTTATTTGAGCTTCTTTTGTGGATTATACTTGGTGATTATTATTACACTTCTGGAGAATCTTTAATCTTCAATTAACTTCAGTAATTGATTGTTGGTGATTTTGTTGATTAATCAAGTGAACTTCTGGATTTTATTCTTTCTCATTGAAGTAAGTGCATGAATTTTTATATTACATATTTGAATATTGTGATTATGACTATGGGTAACTAAACTCCATAACTAGGGTTGTGGGAACCATAGGCGAATAATGAGGTAAAACCTAACTAAAATAACAATTCTAGAATAGTGTCTTGCATGTATTGATAATTCTTTCGCTTAGTAGTCTTTTTAACGGATGGCCAACGTTAGAACTCGCCTTAATGCTACTTGCCGGACCAAGGAGGTAGATAATAGAAAAAGAATTATCAACATAGATTTAGTGTATACTATATAATAGGCTAGTATTGATTGGTACGAGGTAATAACTTAGTCAAATATCGAATACGATGTTTAGTATGAGGTAAAGGTAAGGGTTAGTATAGCAACACACGTAGCTGGACCAAGGTGCGGAGTGAAATTTTCTAGATGCCGGACCAAGAATTTAGAAATACATAACTTATCACTTTACATGCAAGATACTAGGAGAGAATTGTTATAGAAAGAATTATCAAGTTAGGAACCTGTGGGAACACGTAAACCCTAGTTACTTTTATTAATTGATTAAACTCCAACATTTGAAGTTGTTAGTTGTCTCCTTTAATTTAGCTAGTTATTTTCATTCATTTAGAAGTTAAAAAAACCCTTTTATTGTCTTTGCTTTCCAAGGAAATAATTGACTAAATAGTAGTAATATTGATTGAAGTTAAGTCTGAACTATTTTCCTCGTGGGAACGATCCCAACCTTATTAGTTGAGTTCTTTACTTGATATGACCACTTTACTTCGTATTTGAGAAGTAAGTTTGAGTGTATCAAATTATGTACTGGGAAAATATGAATAGTCCAAGAACAAGAGGAAGATGGGCTCAAATTTTCTCCGAATTGATAGAAAAAGATCTCCAGTAGATGCTCGATCACTTCATCTCCAAAGAAGTCGTCGTGGTGAGCCGCAGACAGCTTGTGCTCCCTCTACCAGGTATTCGGGGAATTCGTCCTTATGCACCCTTTCGAGTGTTGCGACAGATTGGGAGGAGACAAACTAAACCTGAAGAGGCGTACTACAGCGCTTATGTATATGATATTGGAGACGATATGGTACATGATGCGTCTGAAATGTTCAGAGAATGGAAATATGCCAAGTGGATGGGTAAAGACACCATCGCCCCTGAATGATTCAATAACGGATATGACGAGGATTACAAAAAATGGCTGAAGAAGGACATACAAAGCGTCTCCACCCAAACCCCGCGTATCTTTCGCAGCGTAACAGATAGAGAAGTTAAAGTAGTGGACGAGCTACAAGAGGTAAAGAAAGAGGCCCAAGAAGTGTACGCTAAGTTTGTCGAGAACCAAGATACTCTTGAGAAGGCAACTCAAGAGGTGGAAAGACTAAGACGTGGTTATGATAATCTCGATACCTGGGTCAAGGAGAAAATTGAGAGGATGCGATATGAAATCTTGGAGGACAAAGGACGCCTAGGAGAAGGATTTTTGCTAGCTACGATATATGTATCAGCAATACACGACTCAGGAGAACAACGACAGAGCAGAACCATCTGGAGCGACATAGTGGATTTCGCTCCTGCGCGGGTGTTTTTATATGTATTTGTCATTTTAGCCCCTGCGTGGGCCTACTTTTATTGCACTTTCGTACATTCAAATGGCCTATGCGTGGGTCTGTCTTTTAGTGTTTTATCCTTTTTTTACCTTTGTGAACGTTTTTCATTTGTGAAATTTATTTGGGGGGAATTGTCTATTTGGTTCAAATTCACGCGTGCATCATTGAAATGCGCTAGGCCTACCCTTGGCATAAAAGGGTCCCATTGTATGTGTTAGGACACGATATATGTGCTATTAATTGCTTATGTGCTATGTTGCTGTGAATGAGAATATTGTAAACCCACTCCTATCCAGAAATTTCTAGAAGATATATACAAACAAGTCACAGTTACAAAACGTCAGACCGAAATTTCCGAGTCTCAAGTTTCTCATTCAAAAAACATATCTCATACCCCAAATCCTAAAACATTACGCCGTTGTCACTGCTATGGACAAAGGAAATAGTATCAAAATTGGGACAAGTGAAGAAGAGAAAATCGACACATAAAAGCAGCTCAAATTGCGCCTGTATGACTTACTGTTTCCTCTTGGGAGCCCCGAGGAGGAAATCAACGAAGAGAGTTATAAAGAGGCAGTTTCCCGCAAACCTTCTTTCGAAGGACGTCTGGCAAAAGGAGACAAGAAAATTTATCTCAAAGCATATCTGCAGGATTACCGAAAAAGGATAGAGGCCATTTCGTGCGCCCTCATTTTCGAGCATTCTCGATCTAGACGTATGTTGAGGCTGCTGAAATAGCATCTTCCCATGTTGAATCATGGAATCTCCACAAGACTTGTGAGTGTCATCCCAACCAGAAAGGGCATACGATAGAAGAGTTCAAGAATGCAATCTGTCGTTTGTTCAGCATGGACAGTACTCCGAACACTTGGGGTGATGGCGTCCTCCTTGCATGTGATGAACCGCGTCTTGATATACCAGTCACAAAAAGGACCATATTCTATCGTTGCTCATTCACGCCGTTCAAGAAAACAATGAGGGAAGTTTACTCAGAATCAATTCAGGATGGAGTCTTCACCCGTTTCTACGGGGGCTTGGAAGTATCACATTCTCTTCAGTATGAAGTTCGAAAGTGTTGTCCCTATCACAATGCTGCATACCACAACATTGAAAAGTATCTTGAGTTCTGCCACGACCACGAATCCCTCGTCAACATGGGTAAGATCCGACTCGAGTTAATTCCTCGTGACTGATGCTGCAACGATAAAAAGAATGACTGAGATGTAGTCATTATTATTATCTTTAAATCTTTGTTGTCTTTCAATTTCATTGTAATCGCAATGAATGAATGAATGAATATATTTTCTTTTGTACTCAAACTACGTTAAGCCTGAATTCTCCCCCTTCATGTTACGAGAAGATACGAAGGCCAGATCAACGGACGTCAAAGAACAACTACAAGAATATCTTAGCTCAACGTGATTTAGCCTTTCTGAGACAGTGTAAAAACTAAAACAAGCAAACTCCTACTTGTTAAAAAATGTGTTTCCGTCCTTACTCGTGATTTGAAAATATCCTCAAACGAAGCAACTTGTGTGTTTATCCGCTCTTTGTGTGATACTATGCATTTTGTATTCTGAATCTACACTGACAAATCTGCCTTTGAACTGTTTTCCTTCTCATGTACTTTGAAACTGATCTGTGTCGATCAAAAGCTGGCAGATCATCCCTATTTCACCAGATCAAAAGGTCCCGCAGATTCCTTCCCTAGACAAAGCTTAGACAAAGGAAAGACAGTCATGGGAGACAGTAACGAAGAAGTAAGTCTTACCAATGTTGTTGTGGCTCTACCCACCATAGCGGACCAGAATGAATTGATTCTGCAATTGATGCAGCAAATTGCATAAATGAGAGTTGAAATACAAAGGAGACAGGATCTGCCTTCGCCAGGGTTTGCTGCCAACAGTGCTGATGAGAGACCTCCAATCTACTTCCTTCTTCAAATATGGATCCAACTTAGAACCAGCCATACAACACCTGCTCAGAACTGTTGGTTACAGATCTGACTACTTAAAATTCCCAATATGCTTCCGCATCCTACCATACAACCACCCCCAAATGTCACTCTATCCTCAAAATACCAACTATCAAACCACTCCACCACCGCAAAATCAAAACCAAAATACTTTCAATCCCCAAACACCCCACCACCACTTAAATCAGAATATCAATCCTCATACTTACCCACAAGATTATCAAAGCGCTCAAAATGCCCAGAGTCTCTTTGTAGATTCACCCTTACCTAAAAGAACCACTTTCCAAATTCATATCCCTGCCGAGCACGATGTGCACGGTTCTGAACTGGACCATTATGAGGAACAGGAAAGGGAGTAGAGGGCAAAGGAAGAGGCAAAAGTGGACATAAAAGAAGAGATCAAGAAAGCCATGAAAGAGCTCCAACACGTCCTTGATATTGCCGATCTTAGTTATGAAGATTTATGTATTCGTCCAAATTTGGACCTTCTAGAAAGGTTCAAAATCTCAAAATTTGTACTTTCGGAGGAGTGGGGAACCCTATGGATCATTTGAGAGCCTACTGTGACCAGCTCTTTGGAGTTGGTAGGGATGAATCTCTATTGATGTGGCTCTTCAGCCGAAGCCTGTGCGGAGAAACTCTTGAATGGTTCACCTCTAATGAAACCATGCAATGACCCAACTAGAATGCATTGGCCAAAGATTTCATCGATCGATTCGCTTACAACATAGAGATTTTTCCAGATCGATGCTCTTTGGAGAAGATGAAGCAAAAATCAACTGAGAGCTATAGGGAGTTTGCCTATAGGTGGAGAAAAGAAGCGGCGAGGATGAGATCGCCCATGTATGAAAAAGAAATCGTTGAAGTGTTCGTGCGGGTGCAGGAGCCCGAATTTTATGATAAAATCATGTTGCTCGTTGGAGCAAAATTTGCTGAGATAGTCAAGGTTGGTGACTATCAAAGATGGTTTAAAAACAGGGAAAATAACTTGTGTTGCTGCATCGCCCGAATCGTCGGGATCGTTAAAGAAAAAGATAGAAGAAATCGCTCCCATTTCATATGAGGGCAAGAAAAAACCTAGAAGATCGTCATACTCCCTCCCCCAAGGTCATTCTCGACCTTCTCAAAACTCTTATCAAGCTAGTCAACCAAGTAATTCTCCTCCAGTCTACCAAAATCCACCTCTAATTTACTAAAAATCCATCTCCCACTTATCAAAATCCACCTCCAATTTACCAAAATCCATCTCCCACATACCAAAATCATCCTCCACTTTACTAAATTCCATCTCCTTATTATCAAGGTGTCGCTACCAATTGTGCCAATGTACAGTTGAGCTACCGAACACCCCCTCTAGTCTATCAAGTCCAAGCTTCACTATACCAAAATCCCCCTGCGAATTATCAAGCTCCATCGCCAAACTACCAAACAAATTCATATCCCAGAAGCCAAGCTCCCCGTCCAAATACCAGAAGTTATCAACAGTGTCTCCTCCCTTACAAGGAAGTTATGATCCTCCTCGACCCAGATTTGAGAAGAGGCCTCCCAAGATTTTTTCGCGCTCGCCGAAAGCCAAACAAAGTTGTACGAGCGACTGGCTGCGGCCGGATATATCCACCAGTGGGGCCCAAACTGGTAGGTACTAGTTCAAAGTTCTACAAGCCCGATCAAAGGTGTGTGTATCACTCTAACAGTGTTGGACATGATACTGAAGACTGCATCAACCTTAAGCATAAGATTCAAGATCTGATTGATCAAGAAGTGGTCTCTCTTCAAGCAACCGCGCCTGATGTCAACACCAACCCTTTGTCGAATCATGGAGGTGTCAATATCAACATGATATAGACAGACGATGATTGGTGTGTGACTAAGGTGATAACTCCAGTTATGCATGATGAGATAGAAAAGGTGGTGGCCTCATTAAGCTTCAAAGAGAAAAAAGAGTTCGTGATCTTGACACCCGCAAAGGTTGTTGCCTTGGTGCCATCAGAGACACTTGTCAGACAAAAAATTGTGATTGAAACTGCTACCGCTCAGGGTATGACTCGATTTGGGAGATGTTATACTCCCGAAGAATCGGCCCTTGGAGGAGAGAAGAAGGATCAAGGTAAAAGGACGATAAGAGAAGGCAAGCCGGAGGATTTCTGGAGAAAGTGCAGCCAAAGGATTATTAGATTTTTAAGCATTTGGAGAAGAATCCAGCCCAGATTTATGTATGGGCCCTGCTGATGAGTTCCCAATTGGATAGGCAGGCTTTGATGAAAGCTCTCGATGATACGTATATGCCCGTCGGCTCAAGCAGCGATAATGTGTCCGCTATGATTAACCAAGTTATTCGAGGACATCGAATTAGTTTTTACGATGATAAGTTGCCTTTCGAAGGGAGGTCCCACAACAAGGCATTGCACATCACTGTCGTATGCCGCGAGAAGGTCGTAAATCGCATTTTTGTGGATGATGGGTCCGGTCTGAACATTTGCCGATTGTCGACACTGAGGCAGTTAAGGTTTTACCTGGGGAAGTTTGAACAAAATCAAGTCAACGTAAGAGCCTTTGATGGAGTTCAGATAGATACGTTGGGAGCGATAAATTTGATCATCCAAATGGGTCTGGTAGAGTTCAGTGTACAGTTTCAAGTCTTGGACATTGACCCCAGCTATAACCTTCTTCTAGGAAGGCCTTTAATCCATATGGCTGGAGTTGTCCCTTCTACTCGACATCAGATGATGAAACTTGTTTGGAAGGACAAAGAGCTGTTTATTCATGGCGAAGGGAGTCACTCTGGCAGACAGGCGCCAATCATTGATGAGGTCTCGCGAGGTACAGATTTCTACACGGTGGAGCTAGTAAATGCCACCGGTACGGGCTTAGACCCACAACCTCCCATGCATGCCGTATACAAGATGATCGCCACGGTGATGTTGCAGAGTTGATTTGAACCAAGTTTCGGATTGGGAAGGAATTCCTAAGGAATTGTTGAGACCATAGATGATGATATGAAGGATAAGAAGAATAATGATCAAACTTTGGCTAAGACGATCCCTCATCTATATCAATCATTCCAGTTCGAGAGTATGCCGAGCATGAAGACCTTGGGGAAGGAATCTATGGCCTTTTGAGGAGATCGATGTTGTGATTGAGGAAGAGGTCGAGCTAGTTGGTATCCATGATATTGAGCCCAGGGAGATGTCGCAGAATTAGACTTCCATGCCGATCCTGATTCCCAAAACTCCTTGGTAGAAGGGCATCATTTATGCATATTTAAATCGGTGCTAGTCCGTAAGAGGCCCGAGACCCACCATTTTGCATTTTCCTTAATTGCTTGAATTTTAAAATTTCCTCGTGATGTTTGAAAAAGGTAACATGGATTTTTGTCATATCCAAAGTTTGCATTATTTCCCAATTTGAATGAAAGCCTCTTTTATTGAAAATTTGTTTATTTACTCATGTGCTATACTTTGCTTTTCTGACTTTTTCTGTTTATGGTTTCAGTAATGTAAGTTTTAAACCTTCCAATGTCATGTCATGTCAGGAGCTGAACGAACAGAATGAGGCAGGTGATGACGAGGTTGATGAATACAAAGAGAAAAATAAGGCATCAGAGTATGTTGCCGGGGAATTTTGACAGTTTGAAAACCATCATGAATCGAATCTAGAGGAAACTGAAACTATAAATCTGGGAGACCAAGAATGTGTCAAAGAGGCCAAAATCAGTGTTCACTTGAATGAAACTCAGAGGAAAGATCTGATACATTTACTCACTAAATACATAGATGTGTTCGTCTAGGAAGTCAGCGACATGCTAGGGCTAAGTACCAATGTTGTGTCTTACAAATTGCCGATTAATCCAGGGTTCAGTCCGGTGAAGCAAAAAACTCGAAAATTCAAGCTTGAGTTAAGTTTAAAGATTAAAGAAGATATCACCAAGCAGATAGAGTATCAATTGGTGGAATTGATATATTATTCGACTTGGTTGTCCTATGTAGTTCCGATCGCCAAAAAAGACAGGAAGATCAGAATTTTTGTCGACTACAGAGATCTAAACAAAGCTAGCCCTAAGGATTCATATCCTGATTGATAACTGTGCTAAGCATGAAATGCAGTCATTTGTGGATTGTTACGCAGGTTATCATCAGATTCTGATGGATGAGGAAGATGTAGAAAATACAGCTTTTATTACACCTTGGGGTGTATATCATTACAGGGTGATGCCATTTGGCCTCAAGAATACTGGTGCTACTTATATGGGGGCTATTCCGACCATATTTCATGATATGATTCATAAGGAGATTGAGGTGTACGTAAATGACGTCATAATCAAGTTCCGCGAGAGTTCAGACCACTTGACACATCTAAGGAAGTTCTTTGATCATTTGCGTCGTTACAACTTGAAGTTAAATCCCGACAAATGTGCTTTTGGAGTTCCAGCTGATAAGTTGTTGGGATTTATAGTCAGTAGAAGGGGCATTAAGCTCGATCCTTCCAAGATTAAAGCTATTCATGAGTTACCTCCGCCGGAGATGAGAAAAGAGGTGATGAGTTTCTTAGGGAGGTTGAACTACATCAGTCAATTCATAGCTCAATCAAGCATGGTGTGTGAGCCTATCTTCAAGCTGTTGAAGAAAGATGCTCCAGCAAAGTGGACTGAAGAGTGTCAGACTGCTTTTGATGCTATCAAGAACTATTTGTCCAATCCATCGATACTAGTTCCTCCTCGAGAAGGAGTCCATTATTACTGTATTTGTCCATCTCAGATAGTGCATTCGGATGCGTACTTGGTCAACACGAAGAGACAAGAAAGAAGGAAAGGGCTATCTATTACGTAACCAAGAAATTTACTCCATACGAGTCTCGTTATACTCTATTGGAATGAACATGTTGTGCTTTGACTTGGCAAGCCCAGAAGTTAAGAAATTATTTCTCTTCTTATACTACATATCTCGTTTCTAGAATGGACCCGCTGAAGTACATTTTCCAGAAGGCGATGCCGATCGGAAAGTTAGCTAAGTGGCAAATGTTGTTGAGTGAGTTTGATATTGTGTATGACTCAGAAGGCAATAAAAGCGCAAGCATTGGCTGATCATCTTGCAGAAAATCCTGTGGATGAAGAGTATGAACCGGTCAAGACTTATTTTCACGATGAAGAGGTATTGTTTGTGGGTGAAGATATTTGTGAAATGTATCCTGATTATTTGATGGAGCGGCAAATCATCAAGGAAGAGGTATTGAAGCAGTTTTAGTGTTAGAATCTGTTCAGCACTATCCCATGGCGGCTAAACTCCGATTTGATTGCACGAACAACATGGCTGAATATGAAACTTGTACCCTCAGTTTGAAAATGGCCATTGGCATGAATTTCCACGAGTTATTGGTTATTGAAGATTCATATCTGTTGATTCATCAGGTTAAAGGAAAGTGGGCCGTGAAGAACCCGAAGGTTATATCATATGTGCAACATGTACAAAAGTTGTGCAAGAGATTTCGTAGGATCGACTTCAGACGTACTCCTCGAATACAGAATGAGTTGGCTGATGCCCTTGACCCCATCGCTTCTATGATTAAACATCTAAATATTGATTATATTGATCCACTAGAATAGAGTTTAAAGAACATACAGTCCATTGTGCACATGTTGAAGCAGAACCAGACGGTTTGCCATGGTATTTTGATATAAAGAAGTATTTTGAGTCTGGGAGTTATCCTGAAGATGCAACATCCAACCAAAAGAAGTTGATACGTCGTATGGCTCTCAATTTCTTTAAGTTGAGAAATCCTTTATAGGAGGACTCCAGATTTGGGTCTTCACAGATGTGTAGATGCTGTTGAAGCTACAAAACTTATTGAACAGATACATGCTGGAGTTTGTGGTATGCATATGAATGGGCTCACTTTGGCAAGGAAGATCCTTCGAGCCGGTTATTTTTGGATGACTATGGAGAATGATTGTTGCAAGTTTGTCCAGAAATGTCATAAATGTCAAGTGCACGGTGATTTAATCCGAGTACCACCTCACGAACTCAATGATATGAGTTCACCTTGGCCATTTGTAGCTTGGGGCATAGATGTCATTAGCCCAAAAGAGCCAGCCGCTTCTAATAGACACAGATTTATTTTGGTTGCCATTGACTATTTCACCAAGTGGGTGGAAGCAGCTTCATACAAGACGGTAACCAAGAAAGTTGTAGCTGATTTTGTTTGAAATAATCTGATATGCAAGTTCGGAGTACCAGAATCGACCATTACTAATAATGGTGCAAATCTCAATAGTCACTTGATGAGAGATATGAGCAATTTAAGATCACTCACCGAAACTCAACTGGTTATCATATTCAAATGAATGGGGCTATAGAAGCCACCAATAAGAATGTCAAGAAGATTTTGAGGAAATTGATTCACAATCACCGAGGTGGGCATGAGATGTTGCCATATGCTTTATTGGGTTACCGAACAACTGTTAGAACATTGACTGGAGCTACTCCGTACTTACTAGTATATGGAACAAAGGTAGTCATACCTGCTGAAGTTGAGATACCGTCATTGAGAATCATCCAAGAAGCTGAGTTCAGTAACGCTGAATGGGTTAGAAAGAGAATCGATCAGTTAACTTTGATTTACGAGAAGAGAATGGTTGTCGTTTTTCATGATCAACTATATCGACAGAGAATGATTCGTGCTTTCTACAAGAGAGTCAGAGCTAGAATCTTTGAAATCAGACAATTGGTACTTAAACGTATTTTTCCTCATCAGGATGAGTACAAAGGAAAAGTCGCACCAAATTGACAAGGACCCTACATGGTTCGCGAAGTATTATCTGGAGTTGCTTTGGTCCTGTCGGAGATGGATGGCACCGCATGACCGAAACCGATCAACTCAGATACTATCAAGAGATACTATGTGTGAAGCTTCGATTTGCATTTCTGTTATTTACTTGTAATCGTTCCGTTTGTTTGTAATTTCTTTGTTTAAATTTTATCCCTTTTGTAATGAACTACGTCTGACCTGAATTCTCAAGAATGATATACGTAGGCGGCCTATGTCGGCCTCGATCACCCTGTTTATCCCTTTTAATATTTCTGGGTATTTGAACTATGTTCGACCTGAATTCCCAAGAATGAGATACGTAGGCGGCTTATGTCGGCCTCGGTCAGTTTTCTTTGTAAATTTCTTATTTTGTTAACCTTCGAGAGGGAACTACATTTGACCTGATTCCTGCCTCAACGGGATACGTAGGCGCCACAAGGGTTCGGTCATATTTCCCATAAGATTTCTATTCATCTTTACAATAGAAACTAGGACAGAATTTTTGACAGGGACTCAAAAATTCTCGAGAAGAAGATTTTTCCTCAACAAGTCAAGACTGAAAATATTTTGAGATTTGCAACTGGGACAAAATTTTTGAGAGGAGCTTAAAAATTCCGTGATTTACTCCCCGACAGTTGAATATAAGCTGAGGCATGTAACTGGGACAGAAATTTTGAGGATGACCCCAAAATTTCAGTATGGTTTTGTCGACAGTCTAGGATGGTTTTGAATACTCCCCATCTAATAATCAGATATACCTTCAAGCATCCGGCTAAAAGAAGTTTGCTAAGCCTGACGTGACATGACACTCAGTGACTTTTTCTTTTCAAAATACTATTTCTCGAAAATTTATTTTTCTTAAATTTTCCCTTTTGAGTTTCATTTGTTTTAGCATAAAATATTTTGTCTTATCTATCAAGAGTTGGGAGATCAGGAAGTCAACCGGAGATAACATGACAAGGAGCATACAACTGAAGAAATCAACACAGATCAGTCCATTTTAAAACTAACAATTTTTCTGTGGACGCAGGTTATAGCTTTGCTCTGAAATCAGCAAATTCCTCCGATCGATGAATATGGAGGAGTCAAGGGAGGAGAAAGCTCTCCCAAAATTAACGGTGTTCCTATAGACGTAGGAATTATTTTACATTGCACATATCGAGGAATTGAGAGTGTCACGTTATTTCGATTCTCAACAGCATGAAATCTAAGGAACGTCCAGCTAGATTCAAAGATGAATCAAGCAAAAATCTCAAAGAAAGAGTTCCCGGTTTCCGTAAAGGACGTCATCTGAATCATAATATCAGATATGATACTACTACTACACGAAGGATCATTTATTTGTATTGTCGGTTAAGATGATACACTATCCGAAGGGTCATTTATTTATATTGTCGATTGAGATGATATACCGCCGGGAGAAGTCATTTTATTTGTATTGTCAATCTAGATGATACACTACCTGAAGGGTCATTTTATTGTATTGTCGATCGAGACGATATCATTACCCAAAAGGCACCCAGAAGATAACTATAATGATCGATTTAAACACTATCTTCATTTGGTAGCAAGGATGACATTAAGAGTTGATATCCATACATCGCGAGTTAATATTCATGCATCGCGGAAGATCATGCATCACGAGTCAATATTAATGCATCGCAGAAGACCATACATCGCGAGTCAATATTCATACATCGCGGAAGACCATGCATCACGAGTCAATATTCATGCATCGCCGAAGACTATGCATCGCGAGTCAATATTCATGCATCGCGAGAAGATTTCATGCCTCACATAAATTATGCATCGCGAGAAGATATTCATGCCTCGTAGAAAGTTATGCATCGCGAGAAGATGTTCATGTCTCGTAGAAAATTATGCATCGCGAGAAGATGTTCATGCCTCGCAGAAAATTACGCATCGCGAGAAGATAATCATACCTCGCAGAATTTATGCATTGCGGGAAGGTTTCATACCCCGCAAGAAATCACACATCGCGGGAAGATATTCATGCCCCCAAGGAAATCATGCAAGGCCAGAGAAGGAAATCGTGCATCTCAAGAGAAATATATACCCATCAACATCAACTGCATATTTTATTTGGCAAGATTAGATGCCGAAAGAATCATTAAAGACGACATCAAGAAAATATCAACATTGAATCAGTTTTATTGATTTTGACATCAAATGAAGAGTACATTGAAGATTATATTCCAAACATAAGCTTTATTATCTGTATTTTCTTTACATCAAACGGATAAAGTTGACGTCAAATATTGAAGAAGAGCAATTAAGTGTCAACACGGTAAAATACATTGTCTTCCATTTCAATTGCATTTTACGCTGATGAATTTTGTCTCAGTTTTTGTCGAGAGCATCCGAAAGAATGAATTATCCAAAAAAAAAACCACAGGTGCAGACGACATCGAAAGGGATGCAGCACAACGTAAAACTTTTTCCTAGCCAGCGAACTGGACATAGTCCAAAGAGGAGTGTCAAACTCTTAGGACACGAGCAGATAAGCGACTTTCACCACAATCAAACCACACCCCTATCAGAAGGCATGTGGGTTTTTCTTTGGCTTTTGTTAGTTTCGATTTGCATCCGGATTTGGTGTCTGCCGGAGGCAAGTTTCCAATCTGAGTGACGATACACCAAGAGTCTTGGAAATTATGTCCATGTAAGTTCTTACCTATGGATGTGAAGAGCTCCACCTTCATGGCCAAGAGGTTGCAAGCCTCTTTTTCATACTCTATTTAATTTGTCACTCGTCCAGACCCAAAGGTTATCTAGCATAATAGATTTCCTTTTCAACTGATCGAGATGAACTACAACAAGCCTGATTCCTAAAGTTTAAGGATATGTAGGCGAGCTCAATATTGAAAAATCGGTTGTATTCTAACACTCGCTCTTAAATATTAATCTCCGGCATCTCGGTCCCTTCATATTCCGTTAACGAGATAGCTTTTGAAATCTTTCACAACCGTGCGTTAAATCAAGCGTGTTGAAATACAAGTGGCCTAAATTCTCATAGACTGAGATATGTAGGAAGCCCATGTCCGGAGCTCGGCCATAATTCCTAGAGTCTGTGAAAAATCCCGTCCCTAGAGATGAATCTGTGGTCGGTCAAATCGGTTTGGTCGATTTCATTTTCCTCGAATTTCTTGCATCAATCAAAGTAAAATGAGGGATAGTTGTTGACACCTAATATCGACCCCGGGGCGAAGGTTAATTTATCAAGCTTCTTCAACTTTAAACAATCTAAAATAATTATTTTCATAAAATGGTAATGAGATAATAATAATAATAATAATAAAAGATAATAATGACAGTGGACGAGACTCTTATTATTTCGTTTAAATGCTTTACTTTTTGCTTAGCCTTATAATAACTTATGTTTTGGACTCGATTATTTTATTTTTGTTAAAATTAAGAAGCTCGTCAAACTAATTAATGGTGATTCATCTGTTTTGTTTACTTACGCGAAATTCGCCAAGTGATCTAACTCGGCTAATTTTTTGATCCTAAAGCCATTTTGGGGCCCTTATAAAATATTTTGTTGGCAATCTCATTTGCCCAGCCCACATTCAAATGCTCATTTGTTCTCCAATGCAGGCCCAGCTTTTTCTTGTTAAATTATCAGAAGCTCAAGAATTTCGAGACAAGCCCATTTCCTTTAAAACCATCCTTTAAAGCAGCAAATTTCATTTGTCCATTTCCCAACCCAATTCTCCAGCCCATACCCCTTTGAACTTGTCCACGCCTACTTATTTCTTCCAGAGAAGAAAAGAAATGACTTTAGGGTCAACAGTAGACTCGTGAAGAAAAAGTGGCAGCAAACACGGTGCTCCTCACGCTCGACGGAACCAACGCGCCTCCTCATTTCCTTTATACCGATTTCAGCTTTTAGTTGTACGATCATACACCTCCAGCTGGAAGAGATCGTTTCGAATCGTCCTTGGTCGCGTGGATGGGCACCACGTCAAGTGCAAGGGCGAAGAGAAATAATCCAAGCCATCCTCTACCCTGTAGTACGGATTTGGATAAGCTCTCGTACGAAAGGCAGCTGCCTTTGTCCTGGAGGATTCTTTTTGAAAACCCTAGTTTCTTCTCCTATAAGTACATTCTTATTGTTCTTGAAGGTGGGGGTTGTTTTTTTGGGGAAAATTCTTGGGTCTAAAATTTGAATTCGTCGTGTAAGCTCACACTCCCTGCTTCGCTGTTGTCCTGTCCGCTGCTCCGGAGAAGGTGAAGACTCTTCTGATTTTAAATCATTTTAGTGACGTTTGGTTTGTTTCTTTGTATAACTCTGTTCGTTGTTTTGTTTCTTTGTTTGTATAATGTTAAACTTGTCGGCCTCGAATGGGGATTAACTTAGTCATAAATATGTGTTTTTTTTACTCGTTTGGGTTTTCAAATATGGAGATCATAGTTAGAATGTGAGCTTTGCCTGTGCTGTTGTATGAGCTTCAAAAGTTCTTTTTTTACTATCGAGTGTGATCATGGTTGTTGAGTGTTGCCATGTCGTAGTCTCTAGAGCTGTTGATTCGAGAATGTCATCCAAGATTGTATGTCTGAACCTACTGTCCTATATGGAATTTTGCGGTTCGAGACCCATAGACGGTAGCAACAGTTGATCCCCTCACTCCCTGCCTAATGTTGTTGTTGTGTTCGTTTTCTTGTGATGTGCAATCCTTGTCTCGATAAGTTGTGTTGTGTCACCTTCTTTATATCCTTTTTAAGTCATTTCTTAGCATTGTTTTCTGCTTTAGCTTCCTTCTCCTATGAGTTTTAAGTCGTGAATATTTGTTGATAAATATCGGCAAAATTGCTTTGAAGATTATGTTAGGTGTTAAAATATATTAATTTGATTTCATATAAGTTGAGCCTCTGTCTTATCTCTCTAGAAGTAGCTCCGATGTTTGCTTGGCTCCAACTTCTAAACCTTAGCTTAAACACGAGAACCCAAATGTCCAAGTTTTCATGCTCTGTATCCATTCACTCAATTTATTTATTTTGGTCTCTATTTAGTCATGAAATTAGGTGGATTCCATGTTATTATTTTAGAAAAGCAAAAAAAAGCAAAAGTTGTTTAAACATTTTTCTATCCTTCCTCTGTATTGCATTTATTGATGTGTTTTGTAGTATTTGTTGGTGGAAATTTGGAGTAGTGCCTCAATTGCTTATGCATTTAATGTTTGTCATTTGCCTTCAGTCCATTTTGTTTAATTATTATATTTGCATATCATATACTAGTCCTGGTACCCACAAAGGTGTTCATGCTTTTCTCTTGATAAGTGTAGCCTCACTTTCAAAAAATTAGTTTTATTGTTTGATGATTAATTACGTAGATTGATGACCTTGCATTATTGGTTTCGAGAAAGAGTATTTAATAGACCTCTTATAAGCGTTTTGGTTTGGTATGTGTTGTCTACATTTTGTAAATAAGTAACTCTGTCTTATCAAATTTTATTGTTCTATCAAAAATACTAACTTCATACTTGCTTCTTTTCTTTGCATGTAAAAATTTGTCCGAGTCTTCACGAACTTCATCCTATTTTCCATATTTTCGAGAGCTGTAAAAGCTCAATTTTCTTTGTCCGAGTCAAGCCTATTAAAACCGACGAACAGGTTTTGAAGTTGAAGAATCCGAAGCAAGTCGGAATAGTCGACGAGATTGGATCGAAGAGCCTAAATTTATTTTAATTGTCATATTGTATTTATTTTGGGCCTAAGCCCTTGTTGCATTTCCTTTTCGTATTCATTTTTTTTTTGTAATTAGTGGGTCAAAACCCAAAGCAGGTGGGTCCAAAATTTGGTCCAGGCGGACAGAACCCGGGTTTGGGCCCAAAATCTCTCTCTCTCTCTCTCTCTTTCTCTCTCTCGTGTCTTGTTGCTTATCTGTTTTATTTGTCGTTGATTTAAAGTTAGAAAGCTCCAAACCCCGTCGAATGCCATGATGTTTTAGTAACTTAAAATTGAACCAAGTTTAAATAGTTTAAAAATAATTTCTTGATTTATAAGTTTCGCTTAGATAAAAATTAAGAAACTCAATTTCAACAATTTCCAATAAATTTTATAAGTTAAGTTTTAGCCAAACAAAGTTAGTTGTCGGATAGCCGCAAGTTAGCAGACGTCTTAGGTGCTTTCAAACCTTCCTAAGACGTTAATAGGAATACCCGAACCCTTTAATTGCTTTTCACTAGATTTTTTTTAGTTTAAAGTCTTTTTAAAACACTAATTTTCTTAATTTTTTGAAAATTAAGTGGCGACTCTAAAAATGTCAAAAACACTACAAAAACATAATATTTTTCCTTTTCTGAATAAAACACTATGTAAGTTAAAGTACTTGAATGCAATTAAATTTACTATAAGTCGAGGAAAGTGTTTGAGTTGAATCATAATGGAGGGGCATATCCATACTCTCGAGTTTTCGCACTAGGGAGTATGATGAGGCAACTAATACTACAAGAGTTAAGCTATTATGTGATGTATAGTAAGAACGGGTTAATAACACTATGTGCAGTAATGATTGTTATGTCGTTAATAGAGTTCAACCTGAACACTTGGAAGAAATGATTATTACAATATATTCAACAAAACTATGGAATGAATGAAGAGTGAATTAGTATAATATAAGATTTAGCAGATTGAAAGTCGGGGAAAGTATTTAAGTGGATTAAGTAGGATCACAACTAGGAGTTTGAACTCTATCATTGACCCAAAAAACGGGGAAGTATTTAAGTGGAATCATAACACAGGGATATATTCGTACTCTTGAGTTTTCCCGATGAACAACTAAATAAAAATGATTCTTTTCTCGACTAAAAGGATCTCTCTTGGTTTTTAGTCATATACTTCTCTTATCTTATGATGAGGATTCAAGTTTACTTATATGAACCAGCCTTGCTGGGAAATGCGATTACGTAACTTGATATTATAGAAAGCTTTCTCAAATTTTGATTCCCATGAATATACACATATAAACCCCATCATTAGCTTTAATCTTAGGAGCAAGAGTTGTATTACATGACCCCTATTCCAGAATTGGTGGCGAATTATTGTCTTTTTGGAATACCATTTGAAACACATGTAACTCACACTTTCAAATGCACAAGTTTTGATTCGATTTTATATTTTTCTATGTAAGTTAAAGTAATTGAATGCAAGTAAATTTAGTATGAGCAGGGAAAGTATTTGAGTGTAATCATAACGGAGGAGCATATCTATACTCTTTGAGTTTTTGCTACTAGGGAGTATGATGAGGCAACAGATATCATAGGAGATGAGCTATTATGTGATGTTAATGCCTATTAAAAATTGATCGAAAATTTACTTTATGTGACTTTTACGGTCCAAACCTTAAGTCAATTCATGCAGATGCCAAAGAAATCTCATTAGGAAACTGTACTAAGAACAATTAGGTACCCAAAAAACTTACTAGGCCAAGATATATGTAACATTTTGGATTTTTATCAACACCTAACAGGGGATTCTTTAACTATTAAATAAAAACAAGTGTAAAATGTCATTTTTATTCATGTTTTATTGTTAGACGACTCTCTGAAGCTGCACATGTTAGCTAATCCTAATCATTTGGATAAAAATGTGAAAGTAATCCTAATCTTATAGATGAAGATGTCAAAATTAGAAACAATAGTCTTAACGACTATTGTTTTGCCTTGGATTGCAGTGTATTGTTATGATTATACAGACAATACGAGTTTAGCCTCCTGCTCTTGTAGTTGAGTCTTATAGTGTCTACATCATTATAGTACTTTCTCTTTACTCATCTCTTTTTAAATTTCATAAATATCTTGACTCCATTATAATTTGTTTGTCTTAGTTTTGACTTGACACAAATTTTTAAATCTTGTGATCATAAACTAAAGATGTGTAAAATATACTAACATGTCCTCTGAATCTTATTATATGAAATATGTCATGTAAAATGTTGGGCATAAGAGTTGCAAAATATAAAAAGCGACATGACTGAAAGCGTCTCAAAAAGCAAAAAATAACAAGTAACCACCTTCGTTGGAGCACAAGTTCTATGGATTCGGTTTAGCCAATATCTAGAATTTAGGAGAATGTTATTGTTGGTGGCTCTTGCTTTATTTCCAAAAAAGGTTAGAATTATACCCCTATAATTTCTACGTTTATGAGCAACTCTTCACTATACTACTTACTGAGTATTTGATTTTTACACAACCAGATATGCTTCCATCGAGAAAAAAATGGTTCATTTTCTCTATGTTTTGTAAAATATGAGCCTATGCATCCATATTGATCATGTAAATGTGTTTGATAAAATTATAAACTTTTGTTTCACCTTCCTCTTCTATAGAAAAACAAAGTTTCTATTTTACTACATTGGTTTACACCTGAATAGACTTCTTAGCAAGAGAACATGTAAACAATTAGGTTCTTCGATATCGACCACTCCATTTTGGAATATCTTGGAATCTTAATCAGTATCTACTGTTGAAAAAGCCAAATGAAAGAGATATACAAAGAGGGGGCTGGTTAAAAATGCTAATTGATAAGTAGGATCAACAATGTGAATTATTTTAGCTTACATATAATTTGTATAAAAACATTAATGTCTCTGACCCGCACTTTATGTCTTCCCATAGCTATTTCTTTCATTAAATTAACAATATCTCTTCTTTATAAGTTGCATAGAGAGAAAAAAATCTTGTTCTACCTTGCTTATAATTTTTTTTAATGTACTTGTATATTGCCCATATTTTGTACTATAACAATTTCTTAACTGGTGTTGTATTTGATATTCATAATGTTTAGTATGCTAAACTCTACTACCTTATTATATCAGAATATAGTAAGGTGAATCCTTCCAATAAGGTGAAAAAATAATTCCTCAAAGTTACAAAACAAGGTAAAACATAGAGAAGGCTTAACCAATTACCTACGGGATATGGAGAGATCATATAAAAAAGAGAGATCGGCAAGAGAGAGTGTGCAGCTACTCCGAAAGTAGAAAGACACAAATGCCTTCCTTCCGCACACATGGAAATATTGTTATAGAAATATGCATTTTCCAAAGCCATAATTCAATTGATTATTCTATAAAAGGAAAGTTTATCACCTATTAAGCTAATTTATTGTTGCGTTATCTAATTTCTTTTGTAGTTGAGAGGAAATTTAAAAATCTTATACTAAAATTGTATCGCATCTCTACTTGTATGTGGCAAATTCATAAATATAAGATGCAGCACAATTATTAGCGTTTATATCTTATTAACATATCAAATCATTTTTTATGAAATTCAATAACATCTAGACCTTCTTATTGACATTTTTGGGAAAAAATTATAGTACAAAATAATACACTAATGTTGAGTCTATGCTAGCACGGGCAACTCCTTCCTAGTACTTAAATAACCCCTTCCCTAAGGGATTATGTCATGTAACTTTTGAGCTTAAGTGAGTGACACTACGCTCCGAGCCTACATCCTGAATGTGTCTGACATTCTAGAATCATCGTTGGTTTCAAGCAGGGAGGGGCCCACCTTATAGTAAGGTGTGTCACCCGACACTGCTTCGTCAAAATTTTTTGTATTTATATTCATATAAAACCTGACAAATAGAATATGCTTACTAGTAAAATGAATCGCAGTAGATGAGCACATAAGTGATCTTGGCTTATTGTTTGGGCGCATTGCTTTTGTGTAGGAGGTCTTGAGTTCGATCCTCAATAGACCTTTTTTTTATGAATTTAAATTTATGAAAACATATCGTGAAGAGTTGCAGTAGTTTACTTAATTTATGTTTATTAATATGTCTTAAGTAATTTTTATCAATATAATGTGTTGTTATATTTTTTATTTTAAATGTCGAACCACTTACACAAAATTCTGCGTTCAAAACTGTTTCCAAGCAAACCCTTAGCCTGACTAACTACTTAGAGGAAGACTTACTCAAGCAAAATGGGAACTTTAAATGCATAATTAAACTTTAAAGTCTCAATTAAACTCAACTCAAATAAATATTTGGAAATACTTAATAAGGCATAAACAATCATCTCAAGATCTTAAAACAGAATGGAACAATACTGAAAGACTTATCAACTCTACCTGACTATGAAGCATCCAATAATAGGATAGATGTCGGGAGAAGACCCACGACAACTCAACAATACAGGAAATGACCTCGACATCATAATCTTCACATGTCTCATCACGGGTGTTCAACAATCAATACACAAAAGCAATATTACACCACGTGAAAGAGACAACAATTCATGCAATTAAAGTCTACATCCATGATATCAAACATTTCATCAATCAATCAATAAGGATCTTTACAAGGTAACTCACTGTTGGATATATTTTCATATATTCTGCACATACATAGAAGACATGTAGATATTCTTTTTCCTTTTGCTAATTTTGTCGTGTAAATGTTCTTTTGATATTTTTTTCCTTTTCAATTTGATCTTGAAAATATTATATTCCTTTAGGATTTACCATTAGATGTCCTCTTACTTGTAAAAATATAACTTAATTGTATAGTTTTATTCATTCAGAAATAAAAAAGAAAATTTTCTATATTATTCTTCATTTGTTTTTTGATGGTTTAAGTGCAGTGTTAATTTTACTTTCTTTTTCCTTCCGCTTTCATTTTTTTCTCTATTTTCAAAAATTGTTGAAATTGAATCATCCAATACTCAAATCACATAAATGAGTGATAGAGTTCCTGCAATTAATGCATTGAATTCATTACATGCTTTCTACATTCACCCCTCAGATTATCCCGGCATGAACCTTGTCTCCACTATTTTTGATGGTAGGAGTTATGGTGGCTGGAGAAGGATTTTTATCATAGCCCTTTCAACGAAGAACAAGCTCGGATCAATTGATGGATCCCTAGTTGTTCCTACTGATATAACTCTTCAAAAGGCTTCCTCAAGATATAATGACATGTTCTTGTCATGATTACTCAATTCTCTCTCAAAAGAAATTGTTGAGTCTATCTTGCACTCCCAAAGTGCCAAAGTCTTATGATCTGACATGGAAGGTAGATTTGGTCAGGCTAATGGTGTCAAATTGTTTAAGCCTCAAAAAAATTTAAATGTTGTAGTTGAAGTAATTCTAGTTTTTCTACATATTTCATAAAAATGAAAAGTTTGTGGGACGATTTAGATGCACTAAACACCTTTTCTGCTGTAGTTGTGAGTGTGTATGTGGAGCAAAAGAAAAAAGTATAGCTCATTAAGATGAAAGGTTGCTTCAGTTTCTTATGGGTCTAAATGACACTTTCATAAGGGTTAGAAGTAATATTTTGTTATCTTCCCCTCTTCCTACTATTGGTCAGGTTCACTCTCTTGTTATTCAAGATGAAAAACAAAGAATATTTCATGTTACTCCTGTTTATCGAAGAAAATCAACATCCTTTCTTGTTGGTAATGCACAAGAAAGGAGTTTCAATGATTACAAAACTCAATAAGGAAATCCCATAAAGAAACTTCATTAGTGTGCAACTATTGTAAGAAGATAGAACATACTATTGATCAGTGCTATATTTTCATTCAGATTTCAAGTTCACTAAATCTAAGAAGTATCAAAAGGGTACTATTGCCAGCAATATTTTTAGTACAAGAGAATGTACTCAACAAGGGGCGAAAAATTATTCAGATGTGAATTCTCTCAGTCAAGAAAATATGGCGCATCTTCTGCTATTTTCACAGAAATTTAATCAAAAGAATGATAGGTCTACTAATGCATCCGCAAACATCACTTGTGTCGGTATAACCAAGCTATTTAATTCTTATGCTTACATGTTTAAAGTTGACACTTGTTCTTGAATATTAGATAGTGGATCATCTGAGCATCTGAGCGTTAAAATTTTGATAGAATTCTTTCACTAATTTCAATATTTTACCTAGACCTATCATAGTAACTCTACACAATTCTCATAAACTAAAGATCAATCATTCAAAAATTGTTCTCTTTTATCCAACCTAGTTCTATAAAATGTTCTCTATATTCTTTCTTTTAAATTCAATCTTATCTCGATTCACAAATTATGTAATCAACTTCAAAAATATGTGTTTTTTATCCCTAGCACTTGTTTTGATGTTACATGGACCTTCACTGAAGAGGCCTCTGGTTCTTGGTGAAGAAAAAAAGGTCTATATATCTTCAAGTCAAGTCAACCAACAGTTTCTACAAAAAGCCTATCTAGTTCCAGTCTTCATAGTCTATCATTTTCAAGTTCTTTAATAAACATGTTTACTTCTTGTTCTAGTTTTTCTTATTCCAATGTTAAAGAGAAGCTATGACACTATAGATTAGGCCATATGCCAATGAGTAATATGAATAAAGTTTTTCAATCTTCTAAATCTTGTTCAAAGGTATCTTCTCTTTATGTTATCTGTCATATGGCAAACCAATCAAAAATATTTTTTCCTTCTAGTTTTATTCGTACCATGATTGCTTTTGACTTAGTTCACGTGGATACTTGGTTTCCTTGTAAATATACTACACATGATGGGAATATGTATTTTCTTACAATTGTTGATGATTTAGTAGAGCTATTTGGACTCATCTACTTGGCACTAAATCAAATGTCTTCTCTGTCTTTCAATCTTTTATTTCTATGGTAAAAAGACAATTCAATTCCAAAGTTTTAAAATTATTAGAACTGACAATGCTTTTGAATTAGGTTATGGGAACATTCAATCTAAATTTTTTATTTCCAAGGAAATTATTCATCAAACTACTTGTGTCCACACTCCGCAACAAAATGAAGTAGTGGAGAGAAAACACAAGCATTTATTGAAAATATCAAGAGCTCTTTTATATCAATCTCACCCTCCTATTGGTTATTGGGGGTGATGCTTGTTACAATTACTTACCTTGTAAATATATTTCCTTCCACTTTTAAATTCAAGAACTCCTTTTGAGGTTCTATTCAAAGTTAAACCATCTTATTCTCATCTAAAGTGTTTTGGTTGTTTGTGCTTTATCTCTACTCTTCCTTTACATAAAACTAAATTGATCCTAAAGCTTCACCTTGTGTGTTTATAAGATATTCATATGAAAAAAGGGCTACAAAGTGTTGAATCTATATAAATAGAGAAAGTTTCAGTTTCTAGAAATGTTATTATCCATGAAGAGTATATTCCTTTCTCTTCACAATCTGATTTATGTTCTACTTTATTTCCTTCAATTACTATCATTTCTTTTGATTATCCCTTAGAATCTCATTTTTCCACATCAAATTCAAATTCTCATTGTTCTTGTGATTTTGATAATATCTCCATATCTACTAGTCTTTCTAAATCTTCGTGTTCTTCCAATGATACTTCACATAACAATTTCTCTCCTGATATGTCCCCTATATTTTCTTTCTACATTACCTTTTGTTCAAACTATACTCATAAAATCTTTCGAAAATCACAAGAAACATATTACTTTGAAGACTATATTTGCAATGCTCTCCATTTTACTGAAGTGACTTCTTTTTGTTTTCTAAGTCATGTTACTCCAAAGTCTTTATCTTTTGGTGATTATCTTCTAACACTCAATTCATTCTCAATTACATTACTAGTATACATGAACCTATTATATATATTCAGGCAACTCACCATCCATATTGGCAGGAAGCCATGGACAAAGAATTTACATGTTCAAGCCTTAACAACACATGGAATATCGTTGTGTTACCCACATGTAAGAAGGCTCTGCCATCTAAATGGGCTTATAAAGTAAAGCAACACTCTGATGGATGTATTGAAAAACTAAAAGCTAGATTAGTCATTAGAGCTAATGTGCAGAGAGAATGTATTGATTATAATGAAACTTTTTCTCCAGTAGTCAAGATGACCGCCATAACGTGTATTTTAGCTATTGCAATGAAAAATTGATGGAATGTGTTTCAATTAGATATGAACAATGTTTTTCTACATGGTGACTTGAATGAAGAGGTTCACATGAAATTTCAACTTGGCCTTGCAGCTCCTTCTCCTAACCATGTATGTTTGCTTAAAAGATCCATTTTTATGGACTTAAGCGAGAATCCATACAATGGTATGCTAAGCTCACTTCTGCTCTCAATTTTAAAGGTTTTAGTCTTTTATGAATGATTATTCTATTGGAAATCTGCCGATTCTATTTCTATTGTGGCAGTATCTGTGGATAATATATTGTTGACATGAAACAATGAAGCTGAATTACAGGATTTAAAGCTCTTTCTGGACAAAGAATTTAAAATTAAAGATCATGGTCAGTTGCATTATTTTCTTGGGATGGAGGTTGCGAGAGAACCTACTAGTATGATTATTTCCCGAAGTAAATTCACATTAGACTTATTATATGAGTTTGATTCTTTACATTTATCTCTTGTTTCTTCACCTTTGGATTCTAATGTCAAGTTACTAGCAATTCAAGGGATTCCCATAAAAGGTCCTACTTTATACCAGCGTTTGTTAGGTAAGCTCAATTATCTCACACATGTAAGGCCTGATTTATCCTTTACAGTGCAACATCTGAGTCGATCATCGTGAACTTCATCTTGCAACTGCTTTACAGGTTCTTCGTTATTTTCTCAAAGATCCTGGTCTTGTTCTATTTATGTTTGTATCTGCTTCTTACAAATTGATGGCCTTTTCTGACTTCGACTGGGGTACTTGTCCAAATTTACGAAGATCAGTGAGTGAATTTTATATTTCTCTCAGGTCTTCTCCTATTTTATGGAAATGTAAGAAACAAACATCAATTTCCCTCAGTTCTGTTGAAGCTAGTGTAGATCTATGAGGAGGATTGTAGTCGCGCTTGTTTGGTTGGTTCACCTATTTGATGATCTATCAGTTCCGATCTCCTTGCCAGTACCTGTTCACTCTGACAGTCTTGTTGTTATTCACATCACAAAAAATTTAGTCTTCCATGAATGGATAAAGCATGTCTAGATTGATTGTCACTTCATCCGTCAACAATATCTTGCAGGCTTAATTTCTCTATCTTATATCAGATCTTCTTCGCAACTAGCTGACATCTTTACCAAGTATTTGACCGAACCCGCGAATCATCAACTTTTAGGCAAGTTGGCGGTTTCTCCCTCCCCTCCAATTTGAGGGAAGCTGTTGGATTTATTTTCATATATTTTGCACATACATAGGAGATATGAAAATCCTTTTTGTTTTTTAATTTTATCATGTAAATATTCTTTTGATATTTTTTCCATTTCCATTTTATCTTGAGGATATTTATTTCGTTAAAATTTACCATTAGATGTCGTCTTACTTGTATAAATACCAGAAGAAAATTTTCTATATTGTTGTCCATTTATTCTTTCATTTACATCATTCATTTCAACCCCTTTATAATCATCAAGATTTAGGACAATTACCCTCACCTCATTTACATTTCTCTCAACACACAAACAACGAAGGGAATATACGAATTTTACTAAAACAAAAAATTTAGAAGATCACTTGCTTTATTGCAATCAATTAATCACTCAAAGAGTTGAGTCTTCCCCTTCCGACTAATGTCAAGCCACCCAATCTATAACAATTACGTATTCACAAAATTTTCCATAAACAACAACACCCACATTAATTCCTTTAAAAAATAGGTCAATCTACTCAAAACTCAATTTCGAAATAAGGTTTGAATATGAAATTCAACTCTTGAAAAACATTACACAAGGTCTTAGGAACTCATTGGTGAAAACCATTTCGAAAGAGGACCCAAAATAAGTTCACAATCTTCATTTTAGATTAGAACTTTGAGTTATTGAAAACCCTTGCCATTTACCAATCAAAATTTCAAATTTTGATGTTAAAGTCCACAAATAATCAAAGGGTAATGAAGTTTTAGGATCGCAACAGCTTACCCAAATAATTTTGCACAAGAAATTCATTCAAAAATCGTCTTCAAGGGTTTCCCAAACTCAGAAATGAAAATGGGTCTTTAACCCAAAATTTTCAAATATAAACCCCTCTCTAATGTCGCAAAAGTGACCTTGGGTCCGCAAAAGTTAACCCTGCGGAAGTGGGGACCTTCACTTTCGCGAACCTGAGTTAACATTTGTGAACATCGCGATCACAACCCATGGTTCGCTTAAGTGAACCAGGCGTAAGTGATACCCTTCACTTTCACAACTAGGGTCTCGCTTCGGGGATTTTCGCGATCACAAAGCACCCTTCACGAAATCTAAGCATACCAGAACAAGAAAAATCAACCAACTCTAAAAACATCGAAAGGACCGTTGGGATTCATTTAGAAAATGAACCATGTGCACATAAACCACAGGTGCAAATCGATCATACTCGGCATTCAAACTCAATGGAGCCGTTGAAACATGAATTCGAGGTCTCCTTGATCGGACATTCGTGAAAACCACAAGAAACTAACTCAACGCCTAAAAAGAATAAAACAAGCTCGGGACCTCTCAAAATCAACCAAGACCTCACCTAGGCCTAAAATCATTGTCCGAATCCAACAAAACTCTCGAAATTCTGATCCGAGCATCGAACCCTTAATGTCGACCAAATTCAACCCAAATGCTAAATTTCCACAATTTCCTAATTTAGGACCTCAAATCCTCAAAAAGACGCCAAATCTTAAACTGACAACTCTAACAGATGAGATTCTTGAAAAGAAAATAACTAATGAACATAGACTTGGTTCACACATATAGAGACAAATTCCAGGGCTTTTATACTTTGCAAAATGACATCACATCTTAGGCTAACTTTCCATGCTTATTACTATTAAATGAATGACGAGATTGATATTATAGTCATAGTCTCACAAGCTATCTCTAATCGTCTATTCAGATTAGCCTCATATCTATATTGTTAAGTGATGATAATCATGATCGGAAACACGATAATGACAATTTATAACATCAATATCATGTTTGAAGAACATACAGAAATTTATTGGAATCTGCATTAATACAAGAACCATCTCTAGTATGCATAATATCATGTCACATGTGTGAAACCTGAAAGCAGAATGGATGGTCACCATAGTCACATTTTACAACAAACCTCACCATTATATATATCTGCACAATTCCTTCTTAAACTCCAGAGGCCTATAGTTCAGTCAGGACTAGGCTGTTAACAAGTAGAAGCCTAAGAATATACTATACAGGGCAGGATTCTCAATAATCTTTACAGGCCCTGATATGTCGTGGATCAGATATTTTTTAGTCTAAAAGTTTCTCTGTAGTAATACAAAATTGCGATATTTGAAAGGGGGAAAGAGATAAGAAACGTTCAACCAACTCGGGAGGTTGTGAAAAGAATGAGTCGCGTTTTACATCCGGACTGAACCAGTCACTTGAGCCCTGCTGGAATTGGCTTCATTGTTCTTGATTGAGAGGTTGGCAAATTGTGCTTCAAGATCTCTGCTTTTGTTTCGACGATGTTTAGAGTGATTCTGTTGTTGTGGCTGCTGATGCTGTTGTTGCATTTGTTGCCTCTGCATTTGATACATAGTTTGTAGCCTTGTGAGTTCTCTCTCCAACATCTCTTGCTCCACTGCATCAATCAAACATCATAGTAAGTTTTGCTATGAAACAATTACAAAGTATGATTGGAACGTTAAAAAGGAGAAAAAGAAGATGCATTACAATGTTTGATGAGCTGCTCCTGTGATAAGCTATCCAAACGCTGCCTCAACGCTCTATTCTCCATGCTTAGTATAATATTCTGTTGGTCAACAAATTCAAGCTCCGCAGAAAGCTCAGATCCTTCTGCCTGAAATGTCACCAAATAGAAATAAGTTACATCTCTACCTGAAGTGCAAATACAAAATGAAGTGATGAGTCTTGTATTTTTTTTTTCTACCTGTAAAGCTTGAACTGTTCTTTCAAGTTCAGCTATGTGCTGAAGTTTCCTGACACGTGATCGGTGAGCAGATTGCCTGTATAGATTTATATGTTATGATTTTTTGTGATGTTTTCAAGTGGCATAATACATAAACATGATCATTAACTTGACGTCAGCTGACAACTATGATCTTTAACTTTGGATATCCATAAGTAGGCACTTAAACTTTTATAAAATTGAAGAAATTGACACATTCGTCCAGCTACATATCACCCTACATGGAAATTTTGTATCCTACATGGCGTCCTACATGTATTATCCCATGTAGGACACGTGGGTCTACTTGTTCAATTTTATTCAAGTTTTAGTGTCTACTTGTATTCACTCAAAGTTAGAGGACATCGTTACCCGTTGAAGCCAAGTTAAGAGCCATATTTATGTATCATGCCTTTTCAAGCAGTGTTCTTGAAAACAAACTTGATGACATTGAAACGAAACCTTACTGTTTAGCACGTTTTGCATCTGCCTTGGACATGGAATGTTTGGCTTGTGCATTGTTTGATCTTTCATTAGAGCCCTCTTGGTTTTTCGAATTATTGATCTCTCTCAAGTTATGCTTCTCATGAGACACAGATGGTGCACCATTCAATTCCTGAGCAGCCTATAAAGATGGGAGGACCTCTGATTAATATCAGAAGTGTATCGATCGAGTACTCAAATGTGTAGGTAATTTACCTTATTAAATTTCTGTTCATGGGAAGAATTTGGCTTTGGTTCATAGGGAACTGCACTCAAATCTTTGTAACTCACATAGTTAACTGAACCCCAAGAAGCTCCTACATTTACATTCTTATTTTTAGGTTCTTCCCATGTGTTTAACCTCTCTGCAGCTGCTCCTACGTATGCAAAAGTATCACTTGCTGAACGTCGATGACCTTTGTGTACAACTGTCGTTGTCTCGGGAGGTTCATTCAAAAGGTCATCGAGCCAAGAAGGTTGCTCCTCTATAAGAATGCTCTCGGAGTTCCACCGATGATGGTGACTCGATCCCTCTGTTGGCTTTGCTTTTCCCTTTGATCCATCCATGTTTGAATCTACATAGGACTGGAGAAAGGGAGAAGTAGAGTCCATGATCGACTGCTTGTTCGAAAAGGAGAAGTTTTTCAAGCTTGATGAACCATTTAAACTCTCCATTTCTAAAGAAAATCTGCAAGGGTTCAATGTTTGAAGTGATTAATTGATAATAAAGGCTTACTATGAATGCCTTCTAAATGGCAATTTGTTTGCTACATGGATAACAAAAAGAAAATGATGCCTTTGGAATAACAAATATTCGTTCTGTTACAATTTGTTTGTTCGGTTTTGAGTTGATTTGCACATATAGTTTTAGAAAGTATGAACACTTTTAAATATTTTTATGATGTTAAACTAAAAGTACATAAAGTGTATCAAAACGTCTTTTGATCTTGTGATCTTAAACATGTCGTGTGAAAATTTGAAATTAAAGTGTTGCATAAAAAGAAATAAACATCCTTTTTTTAAAGAGATTAAAGAGAAAAGTAAGACAAACAAATTAAAACATACATAGTACTAGTCTGGAATCTTCCTTTCTTTTACATGCCCATTAATTTTGCTCCATGCAAATCTTGAGATGCCAAAAAAAAGTTATTAAAAAAATCCAAATTTGAACACAGGTTAAAATCATGTAAATTAATTGTTCTAATTGTTGAGTTTAACAACATAAGGGTGATGGTTCTTTTTCTCATGGAAAAAGTCAATCAAAGAAAAAAGACACACAAGTACATATCCACTCTCCAACTTACAACGTCTAAATTTTGAATCCTCAATTGCGCGATGGCCTCTCACATAGAGGATTAAAGGACACTAACGAAATAGCAAAAATGCTTGATAAAATTCAAAGAAACCATTTACAAATAAAGTGATCAAAAGCAAGCATGAAATTTCACAATAAATAAACAACTCATGATTCTTCTCTGTATCATTCCAATTTTATCGAACGTCCTCAAAAGGAGACAATTCTCAATACAAAATTATAAGCCAACCTATTAACAACATGGATCACAAAACAAAGATGAATTACCAAAGAGGGAGGTAGCCCCAAGGTGGGGTGTCTCAAAGAAGAGGAGAAGTTGAGAGACCCCACACTTTGGTCCTCAAACCTATATGTTCATTTGCATTTGATTTTTTTTTTTTAGGTTTGATTCAACAGCATGTTGTCATCTTCTTGAAACTCAAGAGGATAAAAGAGAGAAAGACCGCAATTCACGTAACCAAATGGAAAGGGATCCTACCACGTTTTCTACTATTATCAACAAAACATAATTATTTTCATTTTCATTTATAATCAACTATATACTCTCTTTATTCTTCTTTTTTTCCCCATATATATATATACAACCTCACTAAATTAATACTCGGTAAATTAATAATCTTTGTAAAATAATATTTTTGTCGATCCCAACTTGGACCAATGAAAAAATCATCAATTTCGATAATATAATAAGATGATAAATTTTCAAAAGACCCTTATATAAATATGTGGTCCCATATAATATCATAAATTAATAATTTTTCAAAAGTACAAATATATCTATGATTTTTTTGTGTTTCGTTTTTTCTTAAATTTTAAATGTAGTTGAAGCTAATCTTAGCTTTTCTCATTGCATCCAAGAGCTCCGGTATTGTCTTTTAGAATTGTACCATAAAATTGTAAAGAGTTCTAGATGTTATAAGTGTTTTCTTATGTGTAACTGGTTTCAAAGGTATAGTATCATTCATCTTCAACTTCATCACCAACATTGCATTTTTCGTTGGTATCCATAATTTTTTTAAGCTCTGGATCTCCGAACATGTATCACTTTCACCCGGATAATCCAACAAGTTATTGACATCCATTTAATTGTGGTAACCGAGATCATTAATCATGATCTCAGGTTCATGAATGATGCTTTCACTAGTAGGTTCATTCAAATCCTCTTAGATTGCATCTCCGAACGAATTTTGCAATGTCGAAAATAATTTATTATTGTCTCTTGTTGAACATTTGATGTACAAGCAGTAATTGCAAATTTATAGCATCCAAAACATGAATCTTTGTTGGATCAGTTTATCTCACTTCAAAGCTTTTTATGATAAAATATGTTACAGTAATACATTTTGAAAGCTCTTATTAACCCAGTAACATAAGGTTGAATTTTGGATGTCATGTTGGATGGCAAGAAAAACAATTCAATATTTTGTAGTCCTTCAATATTTCTATTATGGGATGGACAATTATCTCCCACAAGCAAAACTTGTCTTCCACACACCAGTGGCAAAACCAGAATTTCAATAAGGAAGTTAGAAATTCGTAGAAATAGACACACATAATAATTGAAGGAGGTTTGACATCTACTATATATTCATAAATATTATTTCGACCATGTATATATGGTATAATTTTCTGTTGAAAGGGGTTCGGTTGATCCCCTTGTACCAAGATGGCTCCGCCCCTACCACACAGATACATTGTACTTTATGTATAATAAATCTAATATTTTTGTGAAATCATACATAAATTAGTAAGATACAATGATTTTGATGTATTCATTGAACTTTATGTATAATAATTTTTTTTATGTGAAATCAATAAATATAATACATAAATTAGTAACATATGTTGATTGCTATAATCAAAATTAACCTTCATTAGATCTCAAACCATTCTTTAAATTAATAAATATTAATTTATCGATTAAATAATATCTCTACAAAATAATAAAATTTTAATGTATATATATACATCATTTCACATTTATGTCCTTCAATTTTGGGTGTGAACATAAACGATCAAACTTGTATAGAGTCTAACAACTAGACACATAAATTATACGTGACATAATACATGCACGTAGAATATCATGTGGGATTCAAATTTCCATGTAAAATGTCATGTAAGATGTGTGTGTTTGTTTGTTCAATTTTGTACAGAGATTTAAGTATCTACTAATTATGTAGATTCGAAATTAAAAAACATTATGTGAAATGGGATCAAATTAAATAACATATTTATATATTATGTCTTCAATATTTTTTTAGTTTTAACTTTGAGTCACGGGTATAGAACGGGAACCTACTCATGAAAATTACGATGTAATAATATCTTTTGTTTGTTGAATAAATGCAATAACAAGAATAAACATATATGATTGAGAAGTTGTCTCGAAGACTTTTACTAACCATATGATTTAAAATAGGAACTTAAACAAAGTAGTAAACTCATCCTATAACTAATTATTGTAGTAAATCAAAGTATTAAATTGTTCCTATAATAACAAGACAATTAATAATTCCAGTAAATTTGTAGCAGTGCCAAATTTAGGAGAGTGATTTGGGTTTTTGAAATATCAATCAAATCAGTAGTGTAAGATTTCTAAATTTATAAATCAAACTAATAAAACTTGATTTCAGGTTGGTTCAAAATTTTCAATTTCCAAATAAAATTATTATGTTGAATTTTTAAATTTTTTTAATAAATCCTACCTAATAAACCTCGATTGTTTTTACAGGTTTTTGGATTTTTACGGTAAAGTATGCATATAAACATGTAATTAACTTGTGTCCAAATATTTCTTTAGTCCAATCAAAATATAACTATCTAAGGTGTTTCTTAAAAAAATAACACAAAAAATGAGATGAGTGGTGACACTAAAATATTCAATAAAAAATTATAATGAAATCATTATATAAAATAGTGACAAAGTCATAACAAAAATAGTCATAATCTAAAAGTACTAAATCATGTTAAAATAAATCCATTAAGTATTAATTACATCATTAAACAATAAAGAAAAATTAAAATTAGATTATTTATTTCTAATGTCTAAATCAATGTAAAATTAAAGAACAAATATTCAATATTATTGTCATTCTTGTGTTGAATTAATTTATTTTGTTAGCATGATATTGATTTGATTTCAAATTGAGCTTTAACAGAGTTATTAATATATATGGACTATAACTTTTATTGAACTATTCAAAATTCTTAGTCTCAAAAAACATGAAAAAATATATTAAAAAATAAAACTTATGAAAATATAGAAGTAATGTTTAGAAACTAGATCAAAGTAAATATTTTTATGTATAATTAAACATAAACTGGAGTATAATTTGTTCACGTAGAACTCTCGACACTTGAGCTGTCATTTTGGTAGCGCATGCATAGTCTTTTATTATGTTGTTTTTCAAACATATATTGTTTGTTTCATATTCAGAGTTGTATATTTCATTCTTAGTAGTTCATAATTTGTGATACAAGTTCTTAAAGAGTGTAGAACAGTATTTTATATTATATTAGATAATTTAATAAGCAGCGCTTCGTGCGATAATTCTTAACCTCATAAAATTATAAATAATTATTTTCTAATATTTGAATAATAGAAATTTGGTATTGTCACATTAAATTTTATAAATGATTGTTTTCTAATAATTGGATAATAGAAATTTGGTATTGTCACATTAAGAACTTGAAATATTGTAAAATTATTCAATTATAATGTTAATTCTTTGTGGCTGATCAATATTGAATGATTTGTTTTTATAGATTTGTTGATTATCACTATCTTTGTTGCTTTGTACATGTGCATACAAAGTATAAGATATTCTATTTTGATGCCCTATTATTCAGCTAGTAGAAATTAGTTTTCCTTACTCTTCCATGTCATTGTCCATAAACACCCCTAAATATGTAAAGATATGACACATGAGTCTAACTCAATTTCACCCAAAAGCTAGCTAATAAGATATGACACATGAGTCTAACTCAACTTAAAAGTTAGTTCATTAGGGTAGATTTGTCCAAGTCTATATAAGGATATCAATTTTTCATCGCTCTACCGATGTGAGATTTTTTAACACTCTCCTCATGTCCAGACCTCAATTGGAGCGTGAACACTTATGAATGGGGGTCCAACATTGGTGAACAACGGAATTGGATGAACATGACTCCGATACCATGAAAAAAATATATGATATTTGGGCTTAACTCAACTCCAAAAGCTAGCTCATGAGGGTAGGCTTGTCTAAATTCATATGAGGAGACCAATTTTTCTTCCTCTACCAATGTGAGACTCCTTAACAAAATATGCCACAATAAATTTATCATGTGAATGATATTACTCCCTTGTACTCTGAAATGTGTGTTCCTTAATTATTCTAGAGCTAGTAAAACATCAAAATATCTCATTAAGTTTTTGAAATCTTTTTAAATCATATTTTAAAAACTGAAAATATTTTGAAATACATATTTCTGACCAAAGGAGCAACTAAAGAATTACGAAAAAATCAAATCGCGTGTTTGTTATCACTACAACAAATTTGACTATCAGGAACAAATTATTTCGTCATTTATAAATCATATTTGGTCAATATAAATTTAGTGAGACGAAAATTAATTCGTCACTCAGTCGTCACTAAATTTGTGTCTCTAAAAGTATACAAAGATGATTTAATGTTTCGTCACTCAAAGTATTATTTTGACTACAAAAAGAAAAATCATCCTAAATGCTTAAACATTTGTGAAAAATTTATTTGTCGTAAAAAAATTTTTATTTTTAGTTAATAGTATTTTTATCGCTAAAAGTATTATTACTACCGACAATATTATATCGTCGCTAATTAGTTTACTTCAATCAGTGATGAAATCAATTGTCTCTCAAGTTATATGTGCTTCGTAGTTGAACAAAATCTAATTTCGTCACTAATGACTATATTTTATATACAAAAAAAATATTTTGTTCTTAACTAGGAATAAATTTATCATTATAAAAATGATTCATTTTCCTATTATAGTATCCATGTATCTCGCGTCTCCATTTTTTAACCCCTAGAGGATCTCCCACATTATGCTTTCTTGGGGAATCAAACTCAGAACCTTGAGGTTGGAAGTGTCATCTGCCCAACTCTCTCTTGTCTCTCTTTCTAGATTTAAAGTTTATAGAAATAATATATTAGATGATTATTTATACTCATACACAAATACATGAAATTGACTACCCACAATTCATTCAAATGTAGATTATATTTTGGTTAAACAGTATACTTTTTAAAGTATCTTTAAAATATATGTAGTACGGTTCTGTCATTTTATTTATTTATTTTTATAAATTTAAAAATTACTTAGTACAATTATAACTTTCGATTTTATTTAAAAAAACTGAATAATCGGTTCATTTTGGTCATTAAATAAATTGTTTTGGAAAAAAAAATATTGATACCCATAACTATAATACTTAATCATAATATATTTGAAATCTTAGTTGGTTCATTTCTTTTATTTTTACTTCAATTTTCACACTGATAGAAAAAGTTAATAGAAATTCATGAAATATTTCGCAACTTTGAGAAATTTAAGTTTGTAAGTCGATGTTATCTTTGTATAGTTGATCTACGTACGTATGTGGAATTACTAATATATATATATATAAGCAAATAGATTGACTTAGTCTATGTAGTTTATCAATCACAAATAAATAGACACAAATATAAAAAAGCACAAATACATATCAATGAAAGTGTATCAACTAAAGAACACAAGTACGAAACAACAAATATTAGCGATCTAGTGGAAGAACCATGCCCCACTCACAATACATATTACCTGGATTATACTTTTCAAATGAAGCATTTTATAATTGTGTAATATGTATTGAACTTTTTCATTTTACAAAATCGTCTGAATTTGTTGGTTTTAATATTTTTCCTCGAGAATTAACGAAAAGACTCTGTTTATTTTTTATGAAGCACTTGTATTATTTCTTTTGTTATAAGTTGTCACTTGTAATTATAAACAATTGCATCAAAAAATTGTATTTAGCTATGATTTTTTCGTGGCAAATAGTTAAATTATTCACTACAAATTTTAAGTCATCGCTATTTAACACCTTATATATTTTGTGACAATTTTTTGTTGTCACTAAACCGCAGATGATTAGAGACAATAAAATCTTTGTCGCCAATTATTTATATATTTAGTGATGAAAATAAATATCATAATTAAATTTAAATTTTTATAGCTAAACCTTATAATATTAAACTACGAACTCTAATTTGTCGATATTGTAACAACATATTTTTGTAGATGAATTTTCTTTGTGTCCAAATATTAATAAATTTTAAGACAAAAAATAATTTGTCATGAATTAGATACATTATTAGTGACGAAATATGTCGCCGATAACTTTAGATTCGTGACTATATAACAAATGGCGTCAATTAATTTTTTGATGGAAAACATTAGTGGACAAAACTTTGCCACAAATTTTTATGTTTCGTCACTAAAAGTATGTATCTCATATATTTAAGCACAGAAGTAAATTTTATCACTAAAAGCAAATAACTAATGATGAATTTGATGACATAGCCAATAATTCCATAGCTATATATCATATTTGTTACAGTGTATTTTAGAGGGCACCAATTGAATAAAAATATATAGGAAATAAAAATAATGATAAGTAATTAGGAGAATCAAGAAAAGTTATAAGTATCGGTAGATATAATGTTGAGACTCTCCAACTTTTTCTTATTAACCTTTAACAAAGAATAGAAAAGTTGTAATTGAAATATTTGAATTTTTAGAATAAAGAATGTGAAAGGTTTTAAAGCAAAATGTAAAAAATACATGATAGCATCTATATATACCAATATTAAATTACTATATTATCTTCAACTTAAAACATTCAATTTAGTATATGTTAAAAAATCAAGCTCATAAGAATCTATATATATATATAAATCTGGATATGAAATTGCTGATGTGGCAGCCCTCATAGGCCAGCATTAGAATTTATATATTTTATCTTTTTTTAAAGATTTTTTTTCTCTTTTTTTTATCTTGATATGTTAGTTAAATTAAATAAATATCCTCTATTGATTATTTCTCTTTAAATTCCTCCATTAATACCTTTATTATTTTAGGTATATATAAGTTACAATTTATCCCTTTAAATATTTAAACCTTTCCCTATTCCTTCTTGAAAGTATTACTAAATTATAATTAAGACACTAATGACCAATATAAGTTACAATTGTAGGTATTGATTACTCCATTACTCTTTTAATTTATTTATTCAATAGTTAAGAATTTATGGATTACTATAAATACTAAAACCATGTCATCTTCACCAATGCAAGAATTTTTTATTTTATTTTTCCTTTCTTCATCATATTTATACTAAATAAAGTACATCAATTTGGTTATTTCTAATTTTATAATATATAGTTTATTTGTTACTAACTTTTACAATGTGGAAGATAAGATGAGCATTTGACAATTTTGGGAATTCAAATTCAATGAGAACAATAT
>NC_028647.1:13484846-13486190 GCF_001406875.1 Solanum pennellii
TGAATATGGTGTGTCATTTATCTCAACCAGACGCACTTTCGACTTGCTTCATGGAGGACTTTTATTTTGCATAGCAACATTTGCTTCATTGGTCGCCAGGATATTATTGTGCCTCCACATGCAAACACATAGCGTGCTTGAGATAGAGCTTTATGCGGATCAGATAAATATTCTGCATCTGCGTAACCAATCAATTTTGTCTTGGATTCCTCGGAATAGAATAAACCCATAACTATGGTCCTTCGAGGATATTCAATCATGTGCTCAACACCATTTCAATGTCCTTTTATCGAGGAGAAACTGAATCTGCAAAACAAATATCTGGTCAAATATTGTTAGTAAGATGCACTAGTGCCCTGATTGCACCAAGATAGATCTTCATCACAAAGAAACTCTTCATCCTTCTTTTGAGATCAAACTGAATCATCATTTATGTCAAGTGATCTCATAATCATTGGGGTACTCAATGAATACGATTTATCCATATAAAATTGCATCAAAACTTTTCAGTGTATGTGCACTGTTAGACAAATATTTCATTTGTCAAATTATCAATCTGTAGGCCAAGACAAAATTTTGTCTTACCAAAACCTTTTCATAAAAATACAAGGACAATTATGGTCATTCTTTTGTACCCTTTTTCTTCCTTGACTATTTCAATCCATATAAGGATTCTTGAAGCTTTATTGAAAAAGTTTCTTTCAAAAACTCTTATATGCTTCAGACACCTCGATTGTTTCAAGGATTTTAATATAACCTTCATTGTCTAGCTAGACATTACAATTATTCATTACATGCATTCAAGTTTTTCATATATTGTCATATCAAAACAAACCTCATTGCATCCACCAAAGGAGAAAACATCTCCAATAATGTCAGGATTTTTGCGATAAACTTTTATGCCCCAATGCACAAATCGTATTTGATATCTTACGGTTATACTATCGCATAATAATTTATTTGTCCCCCACTGACATTATACCTTGATTGATGGACCACCAGTCCAGAATGTCACTTTTTTAAGTGAAACAAAATATACTTGAATTGTGCATTTTACTTGGTCAACCATTTATCTGTCCACACTATATGACAGATTTTAATTCAAGATCCTCGTCACAATTTATATCATTGAGCGCTACCTCATATCAAAGATACCGTCGACAGATATTTGATATCGATTCCAACAAGACATAACTTATCGAGATCTCTTCATTTTTCATTATTTCAGGTACCTGAACCTTTTTCAAGATTTTATGAAGTGTTATGTCAATGTGCTCTTTTATAGCACTTGCCTCATTATCATGACCATATTGATCATTTGCTCCTTCCTTCTTCAAGGAATTT
>NC_028647.1:13493867-13496363 GCF_001406875.1 Solanum pennellii
ACTTGAATCTATCGTCTTATCCTCAAATATTTTTCATTATGGTGCATCCGGACTTTAACCTGATGTCTTACCCTTTTGGTGCGATGAAACTTGAATCCATCGTCTTACCCTTAACCAACGGTATAATAAACCGAAGTACAACATGATTTATTCTTTGAGTCTTTCAAAACAATCAAAATAATATTCAAACTCATGCTATTAAAATTTTATACCGTCTTCCATTTAAGAAGTTTTGTATAGCATGTCATAGTCAACCAATAGTAGTATATGTCTTCGGTTCCTGATAATTGTTAGTGACTGAATACTATTTTATTCTAAATCATAAAATATTTAGAAAATACATACCTGATTTTATGCATATAATACTTTGATCTTCATAACGAGATCAACCAAAATATGAGCTAAAGAAAAATAAGAACTCACTCTCAATTAGATAGAGACTCGTGCTGATAACGTGTTATAAAATCAAACTCATAAGAATATAATCATAAAGAGAAGAAGACAAGAGAAGTAGCTAGAAGAAGAGAAATTTTCTTCTTATTCAAGTGTATATTACAATGGTGAATGATATCTCTATTTATAGGTAGAGAAATCAACCAAAAAGGTCACCATGTTTAATGTCACATTAGTAGATACATTTCTATCCCAAAAAGATTCATCACCTTGGAAATACATATCCATGATAAGCATAAGTTTATGATAAGCTTAATGGACAATCCACTTAATTCAATGTATTTATAACAGTATATTTTTTATATCAAAAGGAATAAATAAACTTGTACCTATAATGTTTATTACTAAAACTAATGTTTCTTCATATTTTATTATTTGTAATTACAATTTATTTTCAATCACCTTTTAAAATTTGTTGCAAACACTTATATCTATTTTGTTTCTTCTTTGAGAGAAGTATTCAAAATATTACTAAGCTCGATGTGAATTATTTATTTCATCTTCGGACTATTGACAAGTAAATATTTTACTTGATTATTTGAATTTAAATACATCTCTAATTTTACTATGTAAATTTTGAGTTATATTTTTGCATATGTAACCTAAATAATTGTACTTTTTTATATAAATTTATATTTTTCATTTTCATCGAAATGTTTGAAATTCCTAACCTTACCTACCTCCTTTTTTCAGGTTTTGAAATCCTTAGTCATACCTACCACATTGCTTAATTATATATACGGATATAGTTGTACTCATTTTGGAAGCTTTTTGCAGATTGATTCGATTCCCAAGCATAGTGGAAAGGAAAGGGGGAAAAATGAAAACTAAAACAGTGTTGTAATTATTATTTTATACTCCTTTTTTCGGTATTAATTTAAAAAAAAAGCTCAAATATATTATCAAACTTTTAGAGAAGGCTTATTTATGTCATCAGTTAAAAGTTTGGCTCATTCATGTCATTACCGTTAAAAAAAGGCTCATTCATACCATTATTTTTAACGATGGTTTTACAAAATCATTTTTAACATTGACCAATTATAATTCGGTCACGTCATCAATTATTTTAATAAAAGAAATCATAATTCTGAATGAGTTTTTTCTTTAACGATAATGACATAAATAAGTCAAACTTTTAACTGATGACATAAATAAACTTTTTCTAAAAGTTTAATTGCATATTTGAGTCTTTTCCCTTTAATTTATTTAACTTGTATTTTAACTTGATATGAAAATTAGAAAGTATAGAAGAATTACTAGATTTGTAATTCAAAATTAAAATATATTAGATACATCAAACTATTTTTTAATGTCATGATGTTATTATATCATGTGAAAAAAATTAAAACTAAAAAGTTATTATAATGGTTATTCTATTTTAAACGAAATAAAGAGAAAAGTAAATTGAACAAATTGAGTATCCAGCAAACACCAGCAAGCATCTCTTGTTAGAATCACATGTTATCTATTACCACATGATATAAAAAAATGGTCGAACTCATAAATAAATTTCTAAATTTATTGAATTTTTTTTTATTCAGATATCTCAAGTACGTCATTTTTTTATTGAATCATTGATCGACTTTTTTGATCGGCACACTACAATGCATAAGTTTACCTAGAAGAGTAGTTTGGTGTGAGATATTATTAGGCGTAATAATTTCAAAATAAAACACAGAATAATAATATCTTGTGTTTGGTTGGAGGTATTAAATAGTCTTTGGGTTATTTATTCTTCCATTTTTACATATAGAGTGTGTTTTGTATAAAGAAAAATATTTTTCGGAAAATGTTCATGTTTGGTTGGGTTAAAAGTTTTGAAAAATGTTTTTCAAATCAACTTATTTTCCTTAAAATTAAGGAAAATGACTTTCCTTCAAAAACTAAGGAAAACATTTTCCAAAACTTTCCTCCAACTTCAAATTATCCAAAACTTTCTTCCAACTTCAAATTATATTTTTTTATTTAAAAATAAATCTAAAACTTCTTTTTAAAAATACTTCCAATTTCAAATTTTTATTTTTTTACCCCTCTGCCCCTACA